>NC_081559.1:36169860-36204588 GCF_022355385.1 Mustela nigripes | reverse complement strand
AGTTTAATGCCCACAACAAATTGTGCAGCTGGTAGAATCTCAATAAAAATTATTTTCAAGTAGGAAAAAAAAAATAAAAGGAAACAACAGATTTGTAAAACACCATAGACCAAATGGGTCTGACAAACATTTACAGAACATCCCATCCAACAGCAGCAGAACACATATTTCTCAAGTGCACATGCAACGTTTTCTAGGATAGATACATATGTTAGGCCACAAAACAAGTTGTAGCAAGTTCAAGAAGATAGCAATTATATGAATTATCTTTCCTGACTACAATGGTATGAAACTAGAAATCAGTTAAAACAGGAAAGCTGGAAAAATCACAAATACAAGTAAATTAAATAACATAAATCTGAACAACTAATGGATCAAAGAAGAAATCAAGAGAGAAATAAAAGAAGTATTTGGGACAAACAAAAATGGAAAAACAAAACTTGTGGTATACAGCAAAAAAAAAAAAAAAAAAAAAAAATCTGAGAGGAAAGTTTATAATTATAAATAATTGTATCCGGAGCAAAGAAAGATTTCAAATAAACAGCCTAACTTTACCTCTCAAGCAACTAGAAAAAGAACAAACTAAGCCTGAAGTTAAAGAAAGAAGAAATAATAAAGATTAGAGCAGAAATAAATGATAAGGAACATAGGGAAGCAATAAAAAAGATTAACAAAACTGGGACGCCTGGGTGGCTCAGTGGATTAAGCTGCTGCCTTGGGCTCAGGCCCTGATCTCAGGGTCCTGGGATCGAGTCCCGCGTCGGGCTCTCTGCTCAGCAGGGAGCCTGCTTCCCTCTCTCTCTCTGCCTGCCTCTCTGTCTACTTGTGATCTCCCTCTGTCAAATAACTAAATAAAATCTTTAAAAAAAAAAGATTAACAAAACTGAGGGTTGATTATTTGAAATAAAGATAAAAAAATTTACAAATATTTAGGTAGAGGTAACCAGAGGGAAAAAAAAGAAAGGAGCCAAATAAATAAAATTAGAAGTTAAAGAAAAGACATTACAATTGAAATCACAGAAATATGAAGGATCAGAAGACACTACTATGAGTAATTTTATACCAACAAATTGGACAGACTTGAAGAAATGGATAAATTCCTAGAAACATATCACCTACCAAGAATGAATTATGAAAAAATAGAAAACTTGAACAGACCAGTAATGAGTAAGGAGATTGAATCAGTAATCAAAAATCTTCCAACACGAAATCTTTCTCCTTTTACCAAAAAATCTTCCAACACAGAAAAGCCCAGGAACAAATGGTTTCCCTGGTGAATTCTAAGCATTTAAAGACTTGATGTCAACCCCTCTCAAAATTTACCAAAAAATTGAAAAGGAGGGAACATTCTCAAATTCAATTTATGAGGCTAAGATTCAACTGATACAAAAGCCAAATAAAGATGCTCTATGAAAAGAAAATTACAGGCAAATTCCTTGATGAATATGGATGCAAAAGTTATCCAAAAAATACCAGAAAACGAAATTGAGCAGCACACCGAAAAGTTCCTACATCATGATCAAGTGGGATTCATCCCTGAGATCCAAGATGGTCCAACACAACCAAACCAATGATTGTGATACATAACATTGATAGAATGAAAGATAAATATCATATGATTAACTAAATAGAAGCAGAAAATGCATTTGAAAAAATTCAACATTCTTTCATGATAAAAACTCTCAAGAAATTGGGCATTGAAGGAATGTATTTGTATGTAATTAAAGCCATATAACTGCAAGCTCCCAGCTAACATCATACTCAGTGCTGAAAGTTTGAAGTTTAATGCCCACAACAAATTGTGCAGCTGGTAGAATCTCAATAAAAATTATTTTCAAGTAGGAAAAAAAAATAAAAGGAAACAACAGATTTGTAAAACACCATAGACCAAATGGGTCTGACAAACATTTACAGAACATCCCATCCAACAGCTGAAAACTTTTCCTCTAAGATCAAGAGTAAGTCAAGGGTGCCTAAATGACATGATATTATATATAGAAAACCTTAAAGTCTTTACCAAAAATTGTTAGAACTAATAAACAAAACCAGTAAATTCGTGGAATTCAAAATCAACATACAAAAAGCAGTTGCATTTTTCTATACTGGCAATGAACTATCAGAAAAAGAAATAAAGGAAACAATCCCATTCACAGTAGCATCAAAAATAACACAATACATTGCAATAAATTTAATCAAGGAGGTGAAAGGTCTATACTGAAAACTATAAGGCATTGATGAAAGAAATTGAAGAAGACACAAATAAATGGAAAGATATGTTCATTGATTAGAAGAATTGATATTGTTAAAATAGCCATACTGCCCAATGCCATCTCTGGATTCAGTGCAATTCCTATCAAAATTCCAAAGGCATTTTCATAGAAATAGAAAGAACTATCCTAAAATTCAAGGAGAACCACAAAAAGCCCCTAATAACCAATGCAAATATGAAAATGAAGAATCAAGCTAGAGGTATCACACATCCTGTTTTTAAACTATATTTTAAAAAACTGTAGTAATCAAGAGTATGGTATTGGCACAAAAACAAAAACCAAGACAAATGCAACAGAATAGATAGCCCAGAAATAAACCCACACATAAGTGGTAAACTAATAGTTGACTAAGGAGCCAAGAATATATGATGGGGAAAACAGAGCCTCTTCAGTAAATGGTGTTGGAAAACAGCATATCCACATCCAAAAGGATGAAATTGCACCCCTGTCTTATGTTCACAAAAATTAATTTGAAGTGGATTAAAAACTTAAACATAAGACCTGAAACATAAAACTCATAGAAGAAAATGGAAAAGGCTTCTGGACATTGATCTTGGAAATGATTTTTTTGATATGATACCTAAAGCACAAGCAAAAAAAAGCAAAAATGAATAAATGGGACTACATCAAACTAAAAAGCTTCTCACAGCAAAATAAATGATCAACAAAATGAAAAGGCAACCTAAAAACTAGGAGGAAATATTTTTAAATCACATCTGTTAAGAGGTTAATAACCAAAATATATCAGAAACTCATACAACTCAATAGCAAGAAAAGCAAATAATCTGGTTTTAAAAAATGGGCAAAGGACCTAAAGAGATATTTATCAAAAGAATACATACAAATGGCCATCAAATATATGAAAGGGTGCTCACTATCATTCCTCATCAGGGGAAATCAAAACATTGATGAGAAATTAACATACACCTGTCAGAATGTCTATAATTGAAAACACAAAATATTGCAAGTGTTGGTGAGGGTGGGGGAAAAGAGAATCTATGTATTCTGTTGGTAGGAATGTGAATTGTCAGTCACTATATAAAACAGTATGAGGTTCCTCAAAAATTTAAACACAGAACTACCATATGCCCCAATAATCCCACTCTGCGTGTATATTCAAAGGAAATGAAATCAGTGCATTGAAGAGATACCTGCATCTCACGTTCACTGCAGCATTATTTGTAATAGTCAAGACATGGAAACAATCTGCACATCCATTTACAAATGAATGGATAAAGAAAAAAAAATATATATATATTATATGTAATATATACAATATATAAAATGCATATATACATATGTATATATATATACACACATGTGGCATATATATACCACATATATGAATATACACGTGTATACACACACACACGATAGACTATTTTTCAGCCAAAAAAAGTAAATTTTTTCATTTGCAACAACATAGATGAAACTTGAAGGCTTTATACTAAGTGAAAAATGTCAGAGAAAGACAAAAACTGTATGATCTCATTTATAGGTAGGATCAACAACAAAATATAGAAACAGAATACATTGGTAGCTGTCAGAGGTGAGTAGGTATAGGAAATAGATTAAGGTAGTCAAAGAATACAAACTTTATTTTCTCAGGATCTAATGTACAGCATGGTGAATGTAGTTAACAATACTGTAAAAGGGCAAAATACTGTTTTATATAACAATACTGTATTATATAAGAATATCATATTATATAATAATACAGTATTATATAATAATACAGCACTGTATTATATAATTGGAAGTTGCTAATCTCTTCTGGAAACACCCTCACAGACACATCCAGAAATAATGTTTAACTTGCTATCATGGCCCATTCGAGTTGACCATAAAATTAACCATCACACTGCTGTTGAAGTTTCTTTGGCTGCTTAGCGTATGAAATCCCTTCCTATATTTAGGCATTTATTAGTGTTTTAATTCTTTTAGAAACTGAAAAAGACAGATAGGTACTCACTCTCCAGCTAGCACATGGGTGTGTGACTTAAGCTTGGCCAATAATCTGCTCTTGTTCCCAACTGGGACAGGAAGTGGGGACAGTTCAGAACTCGTGCCCTGCTGGTGGCACTCCATATTAAGTGGCAACAGTGCAAGTCACAGCTGACTCCTGTGACAGTGGCAGTAGCACCTAATCAACCTTCCAGTGGTCTGATCTGGAGTGGATCCAGCCGCTTAGTTTCTTGCGGCTTCTGTATGTTTTCCAAGCTTGACTCTTCCGAACTGCTTCCCTCTGGTTCTGTGAGTTACTCAATATTCGTGCAGTAGATTTCTGTTCCATTTGCGTCTGCCAAAATCCACTTCAGTTGCTTATAAACAAGAATTCCGTTCGTTATAGTAATGAAACATTAAATTATTTATAAATTTAATAAATGTCAATGGAGCACTTTCTATATACCAAGTACAACGCAAGGAGCTGGCAATCTAATGGTGAATACAGATCAGAATATTCCCAGAACGAGGTGGCTTCATGGGTCCCACATCATTTTTGCACCCAGCTCCCTCTCTTCCATCCAGCTACTTCTCTTGAAAGGGAGACTTTGGGGTTCCTAGACTGATGAGGCTTGGACAGTACAGAGCACTTAAGGAAACCTACTCATAAGACAGAAATGAATTCTTGACATTGAAAACCATTTTTTTAAAACTGAAGATTTCAAGAGATAGGTTGAATGGAAGACAATTGCTATAGAGATTCAAATTTCAAGGCCGGGAGGAAAAGCAGAAGAAATATCCCAAACCGCTAATTTTGGAAAACAAAAACATTCAATAGCAAGATAGATGTAGGAAAGTGAACAGGAGAAAGACAAGCTTCTGAAGAAGAAAAAGGAATGTTAAGGAAATGAAAGGAAAATGCCAAATAATTTAAAAGAAAATGATTACTTGAACTTAAAAAAAAAATAAAGACTTGAGTCTGCAGACTGAAATGGTTCACCAAGTAGCTGGAAAGATTAATGAAAATTGAAATAGCAAAGTAAGGGCATGGGGACTGAATTCTTCCATTAAAAAAAGAGAATGAAAAGAAAAGGGGGAAAAAAAAAGAAGAAGAACAGAGGTGATCCATGAGCTTCATCAAGAAAACACGTTCCAATTTTAGGTTCTTAGTAATAAGATAACACCTATATTACTGACATGGATGCAGGAAAAAAATGTTCTCCCATACTGCTGAGGACATCTAAATTATTCCAACGTGTTTAGATAAGAAACTGAAACATTTGTTAAAATTTAAATGACATGTGTGCCCTTCAACACAGAAATCCCACTTTTGGTATGAATCTGTTAAAGTAACTGAAAATGAGAATCTATATATGGCATTCTTCATAGTGACAACAACAGAAATAAACAAACCAACAAACCTGGAAGTAAAGCGACTCCCTTTAATAAGAGAGCAACGGTTGGATGAATTACACTCTGTTGGCCCAGAGGACAGAAGGCAGTTAGTATAAAGAAGGCCCTGGAACTGTGTCGCTACACTTGGAGGGATTACCAAAATACACCAATGAATGGGAGAAGTCAAATATAAAGCAAGATGTATAATATGATCTCATTTTTATAAAACCATGTCCACCTCCCCCATATATGTATGTACACACATAAACACATGTACACACATGAATGCGTATACCAGATTCTTTACCATAGATCTGGGTGTGGAAGGAATAGGGATTTCACATGGAAATAACAAATAAAGGAGTAGGACAAATTAAGTAAAAAGGAAAAGAATAAAAGAAATCGCACTTTCCCTCAGGAATCCTCTGAAATATATTCTCACATCCTGTGGATGAAAAGCCCGTCATGTATTATATTATAATCCCATTTGTTGAAAACTACAGTACGTGTATGCAAAATTAGAACACATATATAGAGATCTATGGGTGTCCATGTGAAAGGCATGTTGTAACACACATAGTAAAATTCTATTCTCACAAATAAAATCCTTGCACTTAAGTGTTCATGTGTGTATATGTTGATAGAGTTATATATCTAGATAGATATAGATGGGTTGGAGAGAGATATGGAAGGACATACCTTACACTGTTAACATTTATTACTTCACTGGAGATCCGTTTTGTCTTTACTTATTTTTCGTTTCACTTATTTGCCTTTGGTCATGCTTCTGCCCCTGCCTAGAATTCTCTTCCCTATTTTTTTTCCATCTAAATAATGTTCTCCTACTTTTCATGCTACAATTTAAAAACATAATCACATCTCTGCTGGAAACTACTTTTCAGGTTTAGCTTTTTCCCATCACCTTCTCTGACCTGAAATAACCCTTACCTCCCCTGTGATCCCACCTCCCTTCATTCGTACCTTGGCTGCTAATATATCACCCTGAAGCGGAGCTGAGAGAATATCAACCTTTCCCCATCTCCAGAGTGCCTTGTAGACAGGACTTACTTAGCTTTATTTAATTTGTTCTAAAAATGTTTTAAAATTTTTACAGATAATATGGTCACTAGGTTTGATACTTACATTTAAGGAAAATCCTAATGCATCGTTGAAGGAAAGGACTATTTGAGTTCCATGTTTTAAGACCAGAATCACCACTTCATAGCTGTTTGGTGATTAATTTTCATCAAAAATGAAACTCCGTAATATTAAAATCCAAAGGAATAAAAACACAAAATACCTGAAGTGAGAGTAAATGCTTGAAACTAAATAATAACAAAGATGTTTTAAGGATAACTGAAGAACCAGTGCTGATCTACTTTAACCTCCTTTAGCTAACATTTTCAAAGTGTGTTTGGTCCCAAAGACAAATGCAAATTTCTATCTCCTTATATATTTAACAACTGAAGCCAAAATTTGTGACTATACATGTGTATTTGTAAGAAATTCATATGAATCCCCTGAATATCCCTAGCATCATGGTCTCCTGTTTTGTTTTGTTTTGTTTAAGATTTTATTTATTTATTTGACAGAGATCACAAGTAGGCAGAGAGGCAGGCTGAGAGAGGAGGAAGCAGGCTCCCTGCTGAGCAGAGAGCACAATGAGGAGCTCAATCCTAAAACCCTGAGATCATGACCTGAACTAAAGGCAGAGGCTTTAACCCACTGAGCCACCCAGGTGCCCCAGTGGTCTCTTGTTTTTTTAAGCGCAAAAGTCTTTTTCAAATGAGGTCTCACCTGTCCCCCAGTATATAAAAAGAAAATAGAAATGTCAAAATGCTTATTTGAAGTCCTAGGACCCTGATTGGAATCAAACTCACTCACAGCTCTGAACTAGAGAACCTTGAAAACCTGACCAAATCACAGTGTGTCTCTCTAACCAGCTGTCTGTCTGTCTGTCTGTCTGTCTGATATCTGGCTGACTCAGCCCTCAAGAGGGCCTGTCAATCACAGAGTCAAGATTATTGTGCTAGAGCATATGAAACCTCAGCTTTCCCAGATTTCTAGCTTCCACATGTGTAGTTCGTAGTTTAATGCTTTGCAAATTGCAAGCTCGATATTGATCTTTATCAATTTTATTTCATTGTATGATTTTAAGAAAAAATCATTTTGAAGCACCCACTAGTATTTCCAACGGTATCAGTGAGTCTCTTGATTTAAATTACTTGGCGTCAATAGTGTACAAATAAAAAAGGCAAATACTCCTGCCATTCAGTTCTTTTACGTTAGACTGAAAGAGAGAGGCAAAAGAGCCAGTATCCTCAATGAAAAAAGCCAAGATTGTTTGGTCTTTCAACACATATTCATTCAGTGGTTTGTGCTTTTCAAGTCATGTCCATGGTGCTGAATTTTCACGTCAGGTAAAGGACGATCCTGAATATGTTTTGCAATAAGGAGTAAACACAATGAAGCAGGACAGATGAATAAAGAAGTCAAAGGAAGCCTAATAGGATAGTACATCAAAAACACATTTACAGCCCTTGAAGTATTAACCGCTTCGGTCTACTGGCTTTGTTTAAAGGGGTGCTAAAAACAATGGGTGAATTTTAAGAGATTTTCTGCTCCAGTAAGTTTGTGCTATGAGAATTTATTATAGAAGAGCGAATGCTCCTGTTGCAGCAAACAGCTCGACTAGCTGAGCAATGTGTTCCCTCTCTTGTGGACACTGAAATGAGTGTGATTTGTCACCATCTGAGCAATTTGCAACCTGAAACTGTGTGCTCATCCCAGCCCTGGGCTCTGGCTCCACTGCCCCCACACAGCAGGGCTGCAGGGCCCTGCCAACTCTTTTGCTCTCTCTTCTCTCCGGAAGGTGAAGGGGAGCTTTGCATCTTCGGATTCAAACAGCTTGACTCTAACTTGAAAGGAGACAAAAGGTAATTGGATAACCTTTTGAAAAGAGGATAAACTTCAAAGAGGCACAAATTACCATTTTATAGAAAATGAATTACTTTGTGTCACTATGAGACCCGAAGAGAGAGACAAGAAGGGGAGGTGCAGGAAGGGTGTAGCTGTGGCTGACGAGGTCAGACATGGACCCTGGCATCGCCAACCTTTGAAGTTTCTGAACACAGACATATTTCAGCTGTAGTGTAGATCACATTTTACTGGGAAATGAGATAGAGGCAAATCCAAGGGAAAACATGAGGAAAAATAAACAAGAGCCACTTGGAGCTTCTCTGGCTCTTATTTGATTATCTAATCATTAGAAAAAGTGAAACATACCTCTTTCCTTCTTTCTGGAACTTCTACGGTTTCAGTTATGCTCTTGCCCTCTGAAGGCGTATTTAAGTTCCACTGTGAATGATGACCTTCCAGCCTGAACCACAGGGGCCCCATGGGATCCATGCCATCTGAAGCTTCACTCCACTCTTCATTAACACCTCCGATGTGAATCATTCCAACTCAACTCTGCACAAACGATTCTCGCTCCTCCAACCTCCCTGCTCCCCACATTGGGGAGATAGCTGACGGCTATTCGTTGTTCATGCCTCAGCGGTCAGTGTCTATTTCTCCCTGAAATGTTTCTGGAAACGTGAGGGCTAGAACTGCATCTTAGACACCCAGGTATCCTGACACTTAGTTGACTCATGATAAAGGCTTCGTTGAATGCAGGCAGGGAAGCCATTTCTACAGCCTGAGGTTGGTTTGTTCAGTGGCAGATTTGTCTGAGTGTCTCCTGAAGCAGCTTTGCTATACGTCCAAATGATGTGGTTTTTGGAATATAGGAGAGGTTTGGTGGGGTGGAGTCCAGAGCCAAGGACCAAGAAAGAATTCTTGAGACATCTTTGGTGCAAAATGGTAGTTTATTAAAGCACAGGGACAGGACCATTGGGCAGAAAGAGTTGCTGTCCTGAGGTTGTGAGGGGTGGCTGATTATATACTATGGGGCTGGGGAAGGTAAGGAAATATGGATGTCTTCATGTTAAAAAAGATTCACAGGATCCTGGAGGCCTTTCCATCATCAAGGTAAGTTTGTTTTCCCTCTAGCAAGGCATCAACATGAAGATAGTTGGGAGCTTCCTGGAGGAACATTACACTCTACCTGCTTCAAATATCTGTCAATGGACTGCAGACTATAATGACATTTAATTGTATCTACATTTCCTTCTGGAAACTAGGTTATTGGCAGAAATGCTTTGTTCTTGTAGATTGCTAAGACTTTTGTAAACTTCGGGAGGCTCAGGTCCTGCAGGATTGTGATCTCTACAAGTTAACTAATTGTTTTTCCCTTCCTTAGATTTAGGGCAGCCAGGAGTGCCTGAGGAATGTCTTATATATCCCAAGGGGGCAGGGGGAGCATTGTGAGGTGTCAGCTTCTGCTTTGCCCTCAGCTTGCCTTCTGTTCTCTGGTCACAAAGAGCACAGCTTCTTCAAATCAAGATACTACCTCCCTTCAGAAAACTGTTACAATAACCCTGCAATTCTACCTTGACTAGAAAGTAAATGGCACTCCCTAGATTTATAATGGCACACACTTGTGCAATCAAAGGAAGCAGTCTTAAGTTGAGTGGGAAACCAAAGCCTGGGGCAAAAACAGGGAGGGAGGGAAACAGAATGAAATAACTGAACAGAATTCTCCTTTGACGCCATTGCTTCTTCAGCTGTTACTCTCCTCTGTACTTCCATTTATAAACAAACTTTTTTTAAAATTTTTTTTAATTTGACAGAGATCACAAGCAGGCAGAGAGAGAGAGGAGGAAGCAGGCTCCCCGCTGAGCAGAGAACCCGATGCGGGGCTTGATTCTAGGACCCTGGGATCATGACCTGAGCCGTAGGCAGAGGCTTTAACCCACTGAGCCACCCAGGTTCCCCTATAAACAGACTTTTGACAGCAATTAGGCTTGTCTTTTCAGCCCTCAGAACTCCATGGAAACTACTCTTACCAAAAGTATGAAGGACCATTGAGAGCCATCTCCCATCCTTATCTCTCTTGACCTCTAATCAACGCTGATGCTTCCTTCGCTGAATTAAGTGTCTGTCAAGGATTGTGAAGGAGCGGAGATTTTGCCGTGGGTTCAAGCTAATAATCTAGCCTATTACTCTTAGGCCAATGCGGAGAAAAGACATGACACTGCTGGGTCAGAGCAAAAGGACTTTACTCCTCAAACCCACCAGTGGTCAGAGTCATTATGCTTCTATCATATTCTCTTGCCTTCCAAGAACCACAGGGCCAACACTAGTGGATCCCAGGTATAGGTTATGCACCGTGTGCATTTGCAGCACAACCCAAGATGGTGAACTTGGAAAAACCACTGCTTTTATAGTGAGCCATAAATGAGCCTATTCTTTTGTCGGTAAGGAGGGGAAACATTGCCTCACCTTGAAAAAGCTTTTGAGTTTGACATAGTCCCATTTGTTGACGTTTGCTCTTGTTGTTTGTGTCCACAAAAATCATTGCTAAGACCAGTATTGAGTTTCTTCCCTGTATTTTTTTCTAGAATTTTTTATGGTACAAAGTATTGTGTGTCAAGTCTTTGATGCATTATAGTGTTAATTTTTATGAGTGATATGAGATAGAGGTCGATTTCCGTGTTCTGCATGTGCTTCTCCAGTTTTCCCAGAGCCATTTGTTGAAGAGACTGTCCTAACCCCATTGGGTATTCTTGACTCTCGTCGAATAATAGTTGGCTAAAATACCAGGATTTAATTGGGGGCTCTCTGTTCTGTTCTATTGGTTTATGTGTCTATTCTTGTGCCAATGCCATACTGCTTTTATTACTATGCCTTAGAGTATAGCTGGAAATCAGGAAGGGCAGAACCACAAAGACCCTGAATAGCCAAAGCCATCTTGAGAAAAAACACCTCGTCCTTATCCTTTTTGCAAACTCAGGGATAGGAAATGACCCTGCTAAAGATTAGTCAGGGCCTTGTGTTTTTGGCATACCCAGCAGGAATGTACAAGGATGCTCAGGGATACTGGTGTCTTGCCTCCGTGAGTGCTGTCTTCTTTCAAGTTTCACAGCACTATATTTTCCGGAGTTCCATGTACTTCTCTGACTATCCATGTCCTTTGTCAGTTCTCTTACTCTTCCCGCATGTCAGAATCTAAAGAGTTCTGTTTCCTCCTTTCTTCTCTTTCCCTTCATGATCTCATTCTTAATTAATATCTGTATCAGCGAACACAGACCCAAATGCTCAAGGGGTAAGGCCAGTAACGTAATGAGTGACGCACAGGAATAAAGCCAGCATCTGCCAGAAATAAGATCATCTGTCATTCACTTTTACTAAACAGAGGCAAAAATACCTTAAGTAATACAAACATGATTGACACTGAAAATAATTTTAACTATATATTGTAAAAATAGAAACATCCTATTATTATAGTTTTATATGGTAACTCATTAGAACTCAATCTGAAACTAAAAATCTGAAAGCTTTTCTTCTACATAAGATGTCAAAGGCAGGTTTTATATTTTAATCTGCAATGTGTAACACAAAGTTCAGCCATGAGTCCTCTGGTTGAGTGTGATACTTCCTTTTGTTACTTTCCGTAATAGAAAGCAACTAGTCTTAAATGCAGGTACTACCAAGGCTGAATAGATTCATGCTTCTTATATTTAAGGTAGTTTATGTGGGAGAGAGAGAATTATTATATCCTGATATTATCATTTTTAGATTAGTTATGGTTCTCTATTTCAGTAATCTCCACTAGTAGCTCTTTCTTCACAATTTTAATATTGAAAGAAAAATATTAAGAGAGAAAAATGTTGAGAAAAAAATTAAGCAATGTTAATTAATTTTACTTGTAGTTCAACCAGAGACCAGAGAACGCTTCTTAAACCTCAACCTTCAAAGCCACAGTGTGGGTAATATGGTTCGGTCTTATTTGGAAAACTGAATTTAGCATACAAAAGTGGAGTAGGTTATTTCTTCCCAGATGACATCTCCAAATGCATAATTTTAGGGTTATTGGACCCATGAAGGCATGCATTTTTTTATAATTTTTTTATTTTTTATAAACATATATTTTTAGTCCCTAGGGGTACAGGTATGCATTTTGATAGCTGTTCAGTGGTTAGATGAGTTGAACTGGTAACTGAAGTGGCCAGATCTTTAATGCAATGAATAAGTTGATGTTTTTCAATAGTTGAAATCCTTTTCAGCATTTTGTGATACTGAAAGCACCAGCACTGTGCAGTATTTCATGTCCATGCATCCTGAAGTTTTACCTTGACTCAGGAATATTGCGTTCATAGGAGCATATTAAGTTCATGTAGTTATTGGCATTTCCATAACATTGTCTAGTTTTAACTTTTTAACCAAAACAGGCAAAACCAGTTTATAATGAACCACACGCACTAAAATTATACATTCTTGAAAAATGTTGCCACTGTATATGTTAGTCGCATAATGAATCTGACTTTAACACCAACCAGAGCAGCACTACTACCTCTTATTAATTTTAATGAGTTGACAATAAACTATTTGACCTCTCTCAAGAAACAAGGTGAGGCATTTCCTGACATTATGCCATCAGGAGCGCCATATCCAAAAGTTATGAGTTAAAGCCGAATTATCATCAACACAAGGCACAAATAAAATTAACGGGATGGTACTACATAGAACAATGATAGATTGTGGATAGATGGATGGATAAATAGATGGAAATCAATCTGTGCTTTTGACAGATGGCGCAAATAATTTTCCATGTAAATTATACGGTAAAATTTCAGCAGTAGCTTCAACATGTCAAACAACATTATTTCCAACTAGAATTTTATTTGTAAAAGCTTGTTTCTGTTCAGAGCACATGATTCCTGCAGCACTCAGTAGACATTATTTAATAAATATGCCATCTGTAAAAAGCAATTGTTCAGACAAGTTATTTTCCCTAATGCATAACTAATTCTGCAAAAGCATCGCATATTTCACTCGAATCCAAAACAAATGCTTTTAAAATTTCAGTCCTTTTTTACAGATCACGAAGAGATGGGTTCAGAGACCTATTTTTCTACTGTTAAAAAAAAAATACTATGCAAAACACAATGACAGATGACACTTGCCATTAGACCTATGTATTCACCATGCACTAGAAGTACATCACCACTTCCTAGGTAAAGACTGGAGAACAGGGGAGTAAGCCACTTGAAAGGGTCTGCAGAAATGTTGCCATATGGAAATGAAGGCTTATTATCTCAGAGCTTTTATAAAGAAAATTCAGGTAATTTCTTTTATAAAGAAATCCAGATTTTTATGTGTGAAACCATCCAATTATTTATTTTTAAATTTTTATTTAAATTTAATTTAGTTACCATATTGTGTACTATTAGTTTCAGGTTTAGGATTTAGTGATTCATCATTACATACAAAATCTTCAAGAATTGTCCAAGGTTGGCCCCAAATCCAGTGTGATTCATGGAACTTTTGTCACCAACTTCAACATGTGCTCTGCTCCTAGAGATGACGCCAGGACATTGCCCTCTCATGGGCTGCTTTTGGTAATGCCTCTTCTTCTCATGGTACTTTCTCAGTCACCCAACTCAGAGTATCTGAGTTCTCTCACCCTTTTCCCTGGGGACACTTCTTCGAACCTGGGCCACCCATCTTGGCAGCTACTTCACGTACATTGTGGATTTATCCAACCACCAACTCAACCTGACATTAGATACCTCTTGAGGAGAAAAATCCTCAACAACCTTCATGGCTTCAGCAACAAATATATTAAAGCCCTGGAAGTAAATATCACACAGAGTAGTGTTTAGAATAAGTCATTTTGCAATGAAAACCATTAGTTAATGTTTCTCCAGCCCCTGATAACAAGGTCGGAAGTTCTGGTTCTGCAAGATAAGTAAGTTCTAGAGAGCTGCTGAAGAACATAGTGCCTGTAATTAACAGTGCTGTATTGTGCACTTAAGAATGTGGATCTCATGGTAAGTGTTCTCACCACAATAAAAAAATAAAAATAAACAAAATCATTAGTTCAGAGCAGTCCATCACTGATAGATCTATACCATCTTAAGCTATGGCAAATATTAACATTTCCCTTCATCCCACTCCATGCCCCCAAAAATGCATCCTGCAGGAAGAAACATTCCAAGGAATATCCTGGAATATGAAACATCCCTATAGAAATAGATTGGACATGTCCAGGTCCATCTTCATTGAATGTAGATTAGAAGAAACATATAAATATTGGAAATTGTACCAGGGATAACTATCTTTCAAACATTATTAAAATTCTGAATTCGATAGCAAACCTGAAAAACAGTTTTAGGTCCTATTTTTTAACCCACTTAACTTGGAAGCCCCAGAATGCCTGTGAACATCTTGATACATGTGGACTAACATTTCTTTTTGGTAAGACAACTTCCAAGCTCTCCTTGTACTCTGAAATCATGACAAAGGCTCTGGTTCCACACTAAAGTCCCTAGTGTCCAGCTCTTATTATAACCAGTAAGCTATAAACGAAAAGATTTGGAGTGCAGATTAGAAATGGGCTCTGAACCAAACCACAGCAGATTCCTTCAAATGTGATTGACCTTGGTACCTAAGTATGGGGTCCTTATTTCAATGAGGACACACTGGATCCAGCAAAATAGACAAGCATACTGGTATTTAATCTTCACTCTTGTACACGGTATTTGCCTGACTTTGCAGGATTTACTTAACCTATTTAAGTCCCAATTCTTCAGCTAGAAAACAGAAATCACAATAACCACATCTTCGGGTGTCCAGAGGACAAATTAAGCAATGCATAGCACAGTGCCTAACACTCACTAACACAACCAGTACATGTTATTACAACCTCTACCATCCCTTCTAGACCTTGGGTCTTTGGGTTGATATTTTTATGTCCCTTGGTGACTTTTATTTTATTTTATTTATTATATTTTTTTTCTCTTGATGACATTTAGCATAGAGTTTTACACACTGTGGTTACCTTTCCTGTGTCTTGGTTTCCTGGCAATAATTAGAGTAATTGCTGCACAAGATTGCTATGAAGAGTAAGTAAAATAATGACACAAAGTGTTTTGAATGGTGTTTGACTCAATAAATGTTAGTTACTGTCTTCATTCTCACTCAGTAGTCATCTTTGAATGCAAACTCATTAATTTTAATTATTTATCTGCAGCAGCTTCCTCCTGCTTTCATTAATCTATCCCCTCTCATGAAACTCTAACTCCTCTGTGGTGAAGACTCATTTGTAAAGCCAGAATATGGAGAAAAATAGATTATATATATTTTTGGTGTTATTTCTGTGAAAAATGGTGGAGGAGGGGAGAAAGAGAATCTGAACATAATACTGGCTCATATCTTCTACAACTGATTGGCCCAGGTAGAGAAAGCAAGTTGCCATTGCTAACTGAAAATAAGTCCACAAAGATCACATTCAAGACAAGGTTTTTTACTCTACTCATCTGAGCGGCTAAAAAGCTGCTTAGGCACCTCAGCTAAAAGCTGGTTAGCTATTTGATTTTTTAGGCTGTATACCTAAATATCTCATTACTGGTTACAAAAGCCATGGAGGCAGTGAGCAGTGAATTGTGTGGTTAAATTAAAACTCTATATTTTAATCATAACTTGGAAATTTTAACATGACACCATCTGACAAGATGTGAGAAAGACATATGTAAATCTACACACGACATCAGAACATTTCCTACCCAACGAAAGTACAGCTACCAAATGATTTGGGAGGAATTTTCTAAAGAAAAATGTGTTTTTAAGGTAATTCAAGAAAGAAAAGTTCTGCATGCCAAATCCAAAGAATGGATACTTATGTTAATACTATTTTATTCTTTTCTTCTCATTTGGTTTACTTTATCTGAAATAAATTTGTCTCAGATCTGCTTATTTCTTGCCTGGTATGTGCAGATTTCTGCCTGCCAAAATAACACTCCCGTTTTTTTTGTTTTTGTTTTTTTGGTTCACTTTCATTTACCTGTGTCTAAATAATATTCCCTGATTAGTTTGATGTAATTAGGCAAAAAATATTCAAGATTATTCTTTTTATTTTATTTGTACATGTTTATGGCTTAAACAACAGAAATTTAGTTTTTCACAGTTCGGGAGGCTAGAAAGTTGAACATTAAGTTCCAACAGGGTTTGGGTTCTGGTGAGAACTCTCTCCCTGATTTGCAGACTTCTTGCTATGCCCACACACAGTGTAAAGAGATCTCTTTTTTCCTCCCATATATATATGCATATATATGTGTATATATATATGCATGCCTTTATTTATTTTTCTCTACACAAATCATAGCATTTTGTATACAATGTCTTGTTTCTTGCTTTCTACACTTACTATAACATGGAGTCCCTTCAATATTGGTACCTACTGAACTACCTCATTTCTTTGCAATGCTAACATTGCATAGCATTCCATTTGAAAATAACATGATTTTATTGAACCAGTCTTCTGTTGATGGACAGTAATTTCAAATCTAATTTTTTACATAGAATTATAAGTGATTTCAATTCCATTTTTACAATATTTTATAATTTAAAAAATATTTTTAGTCCAGAAATATTTTTTCTAATCCAATACTAGTGGGCATTAGTTCTGGTTATAACAATACAATCAGTTTGTGTGTGTGTGTGTGCGTGCATGCACCTATCTGTGGTGAGAACACTTAACGTGTACCTTCTTAGCAAATTTCAAGTATATAATAGAATACTGTTAACTATATTCACATTATTGTACAGTGGATCTGCAGAACTTTTTCAACCTTCATAACTGAAGTCTTATAACTTAATATCTCCCCCAGGTCCTTCTCCCCACAGTCCCTATAAACCACCATTCTACAATCTGGTTCTATGAGTTTGACTATTTTAGATACTTCATATAACTGAGATTATGCAGTATTTGTCTTTGTATCTCTTATTTTGCTTTTCACGATGTCCTAAAAGTTCATCCACATTATTGCAAATGGCAAGATCCCCTTCCTTTTTATGGCTGAAATGCCACATTTCTTTACAATTCACCCATAAATGGACATTAAGGTTGTTTTTGTAGTTTGCAATTGTGAATGATCATGATGATGCTGTGAACATAGAAGTGCAGATATTCTTTGAGATTTTTATTTCCTTTAGATATGTATCCAGAATTGGGATCACTGTATCATAAGGGAACTCTGTTTTTAGCTTTTGAGAACACTCCATATTGCTTCCATAATGGCTATGTCAATTTACATTCCCACCAAGAGTTAAAAAGGCTCCCTTTTCTATATCCTTACCAATACTCATCTTTTTTCTTTTTGATAAGAGCAGTTCTAGCATGTATGAGGTAATATTTCATTGTTACTCTGATTTGTGTTTCTCTGATAATCAATGAAGTTCAGCAAAAACCTGTATTGCTTTGGCCATTTGTATGTCTTCTTTTGAGATCTATTTAGGTTTTTTAGTTGATTTTCATCTATAGTCTGAGGTAACAGTCCGGTTATATTCTTCTGCATGTGGATATACAGTTTTCCAAACACTATCAAAGACACTATCCTTTCCCCGTTGTGTCTTCTTGACGCCGTCATCAAATGTCAGTTAACTTTAGATGCATGGACTTATTTCGTGCTCTCTGTTTTCTTCCATTGGTCTATATGTCTGTTTTGATGGCAGTGCCATATGTTTTGATTCCTTTAGCTTTGTAATATATTTTGAAATCAGGAAATGGGAAGCCACCGGCTTTGCTCTTCTCGTATTGCTTTTGCTACTCAGGGTCTTTTGTGGTTCCATGTGAATTTAAGATTTTTTTTTCTATTTATGTGAAGAATGCCACTGGGATTTTGATAGAGATTACATTGAATCTGTAGATAACTTTGGGTAGTATAAACACTTTAATATTATTAATTCCTAAACCTTAAATCCTTGAAAATAAGATATCTTTCTATTTATCTGTATCTTTAATTTTCTTCATCAGTGTTTTATAGCTTTTAGTGTACAAGTTTTTCACATGATTGGTCATGTGTATTTTGTTATTTCTCCTACTACAGGAAATGGGATTTTTAAAAATTCCTTTTAAAATATTTTGTTATTTGTATAGAGAAACATAACTGATTTTGTGTATTGATTTTGTATCCTACAAGTTTATTGAATTCACTTACTAGTTCTAACAGTTTTGCTGTTGAACCTTTAGGAAGTTCTCCATATATGACTATGTCAGGTGAAAACAGATCATTTTACTTCTTCTTTTACAATTTGAATGCCTTTTATTTCATTTTCTTATCTCATTGTGCTAATAAGGACTTCTAGTATTATGTTAAATATAATTGTTGAGGGTGGGCATTGTTGCCTTGTACTGGATTATAAAAGGAAATATTTCAGGTTTTCCCCATTGATTATGGTATTAACTCTGGGCTTTTGTGTATGCTCTTTATTGTGTTGAGATATATTTTTCTTCTACCTCTTCTGTTGAGAGTTTCAATCATGAATGGATGTAAAACTTTGTCAAATAACTTTTTGTGTGTCTGTTGAGATGATCATGTTTTATGTTTTTTGTTTTTTGGAGTTTTTTTCCCTTTCAATAAGCCAACTTGGGGAATGGGAGAAGCAGGTAAAATGTTCCTGACAACTTTCTATGCAGCCATCCTTGGTTTTGGGCCTCCACAGGGGGTTGCATCTTCTTAGTTATACTCAAGAGTTCTCTCAAGGCTATTTTCATTATTGAGCAGTTATTAAATGGTTGCTTTGGGGCAAGGTATAGGATCTCCTAGTCTGCCATATTATTGATATCATTCCTGGTATTATTTTTTTTAAATATTAAAGTAAATTTTGTCACTGAGTCACAATTTTAGAAGACCAGCAATGAATTGTCATCCCTGATGGAGTGAAAATAAATGTGGTGAGATTTTCTGTTGCCTTTTTTTTAAAACTTTAATTCATGTTAAATAATTCCCTGTTATAGAATTTTACCAGATAGAGACCATGAATTCTGTGTTGAATAAGGATCTTAAAAAATGTATTCAGTGATTTTCACACAAATGAGTGTGCTCATTTTCTTTCTTTCTTTTTTTTTTTTTTAAAGATTTTATTTATTCATTTTACAGATAGAGATCACAAGTAGGCAGAGAGGCAGGCAGAGAGAGAGGTAGAAGCAGGCTTCCCGCTGAGCAGAGAGCCCGATGTGGGGCTCGATCCCAGGACCCTGGGATCATGACCCGAGCCGAAGGCAGAGGCTTTAACCCACTGATTGATATCATTCCTGGTATTATTTTTTTTAAATATTAAAGTAAGTGTGCGCCCCGAGTGTGCTCATTTTCTTAAAATCACTTAAACTTAATGGAAATTTTAGACACATCTTTTTGATACTGTTAAATCTGTTCATTTACTCTTCAGACTCTTCTCTCATAGGTCAGGCATGGTGATTTAGTGGTTCAAACAACAAACTGTAACATCACAGCTGTCTTCAAATTTTTTTTTTTTTTACTACCTATTAACTGTGTTACCATGGGAAATTAATTCTCTGCTCCTGAATATTTTCATCTTTAAATAAGTGTAGAATTAGTGCCACATTTATATGGTTGTTATGAGGTGAGCTAAATTATGTATAAGCACTTAACATTGACCTCAATAAATTTTGAAGACTATTACCGCTCTTACTATAATAATCAGCATAGATAGCACTAAAATAAGTAAACCACACTCACTGAAGGAAGGAATCCTTAGTTCTTTATTTGCTTATCCTGCATAACACCTAGTAGGGAGCCTTAACTATGGAGTGTGCTACCTATTAGTCTATACTGATAAGATAAAATTCATCACCAAGTCCATATATTAGCATCTGAACAGATGCTTCTTGCTGTATTTTAAGTTTCATATCACTTGAAAACTAGAATTGGAGAATAAGGTACCAAATTCTGAAATCACATCTTAAATCGACCTTTCAGATTCTATTTTTCAGGAAGAGAAATTTCTTTTCTGTTTCTCTGTCTCTCTCTTTCCCATGTTATAACAGTCTTTGTAGCCACTGGCTGGAATATTTACCCAACACATGCAGTTTCCCCTTTCTTCTGCAAGACCACAACTGCAGTTCAGCCTTACCACTTGCAGAAATCCATTTGGAAAATGTTGTGGAGACCATTTTTCACAGGCACATAAAACCATTACAAAGTGAATAATCAGAGAATGAAAAATGTTACAGCCACTCTGGAAGACACTTCAGCAGCTTCATAGTGCCCGAGTGGAATGAAACCCGTCAATGGTGACTCAGTAAGCAGGTGAATGGAGAGGCACCAGGGTGGCTTGGTTCAGCATCTGACCCTTGGTTTCAGCTTAGGTCGTGATCTCAGGGTCTTGAGATCCTCCTTGCTCCATGGGGAGTCTGCTTGAGATTCTCCCCGTCTGCCTCTGCCCCTCCCCCTATTCACATATTTCTCTTTCTCTCTCTCTAAATAAATAAAATCTTCAAAAAAAAAAAAAAAACCAACAACAGGTTAATGGACATACAAACAATAGAACCCTGCATACCGAGGAGGAGGAACAAACAACGGATGCACACAACATGGACAAACCTCAGAGGCATTTTGCCAAGTGGAAGAATTCAGTCTGAAACAGTTACACACTATACAAATTCCACATATATGACATTTAGGAGAAGGCAAAACTATAGGGGCAGATAACAGGTGGGTAATTACAGGGATTACAGGGGGGAGAGTTTCTGCCTATAAAGGGAGGAGCAAAAGGTGATTCTTTATGGTGTTGAAATTGTTCTGTTTCCTGTGGGGCTTAGCAGAATCTGTGCATGTATAAAACCCTGTAGGACTGTACACCCCCAAAACTGGACTTATTGTATTTAAATTTTACTATATACAATTTTTAAAATGAAAGTGAATAAGTAAACATTTGTAATAAGGAGTTCATGAACTACTAAAAAAAAGACCCTTTTAGCTATTAACATGACTAGTACAATGCTATGTAACAGCAGTTAAGAACAAATGTTTAGGGGAACACAGGACTTCAGAAAACCTGCAAATGAAGACATTGAAGAAGACAGTGTATTTAGTTGAGGTCTGAATGGATGCACAGAGGTGGGGTGGGGAGCACAAGGCCTCTCCCCCCAGTACTAAAAGTGTGAGCAGAGGTGTGGAAGAAAACAAGTCCTGGGCATGTTCAGGCAATTTCACCGGTCCCATTTGGCTGGAATGTAAGGAGCAGAATTACAAGTGAAGTGCATCAAGGTGGGAATGCCTACATTACCTGGGGGCGGTGAGGATTAAATGACATTATGCAGTATAAGGCGTGCATAATGGTAGAATGCACAGGAGGATTAAAGTGTACAAAGTGTAACATAATGCATGTATAATGATATAATGTATGTATAAGCCCTTAGCACATGGAGTGACTCACCTGTCTTGCTAGGGTTCTCCTGACATTAAAGGAAAATGGAAGCTTTTTAGGCTTGGCAGAAGCAGGATACAGAATGCGCTAGAATGGAGATAGTTGGAGTTGGGGATGTCACTTGAAGGCTTTTGCTTCCAGTCACAGAGAATGAGGTCCTGAATCAGGCAGCTGCAGCAGGAATGAAAAAAATGTAAGCCTATCTCTTCAGCTCTGTACGTTAACAAGGATCTGAGACTAATGTTAATCTGATTTAGAATTCAGGAACGGCAGAGTTCAGGGAAAAGAAACTGTCCACATAGGGTCTTTCCAAGATAGACGCATGAAGCTATGGATTACATGTTTGTGTCTCTGCAGAATGCACATGTTAAAACCCTACCACGCAGAGTGATGGTATTAGGAAGTAGCCTCACTGGTGGGTAATTAGAATTGGATGTGGGCCCTCATGAATGGGATCAGCACTCTTATGACTCACCAGGCAGCTTGCTTCTCTACTCTGCTCTCCACCACACAAGAGCACAGTGAGAGCTGGGCAGTCTGCTGCTGGAACCCAACCACACTGGCCCATTTATCTCAGACCTCCAACCTCCAGAGCTATAAGAAAGAAATTTCTGTTATGATCCACCCAGTACATGGCTTTGTTATGGCTGCCCAAGCTACTAAGACATACGATGCTGTCATCTTCCCCTCACCTGGGGGTCTTTCTCTTCCCTGGTTTTCCAATGCAGTCAAGATAAAGAGAACATCTATAAACCCCCTCCAAAGTCTTTTATAATCTGAAGCCTTCTCATCCTTCTGGCTTCATTATCCACCATCCATCTGTTAATTCCCTACCTTCCAACAACCTTCCTATCAGTTTCCTAAATGCCCTGTTTATCCCCTACCCAGAGCCCTTCTCTACCTTGCTGATTTCCCACCCATTTTCCATCCATGCCCCCATGTCACCTCTAACACTCCCAAAACTCCTTTCAAACTCCACCTCCTCAGAAAGGCTTCTTCTGCTCCTTTACCAGTTCAGTGTCCTCTGGAGGCCCTGGGCTCTCCCTTATAGTGGTGATTGCACAGCTGTTGTTCTCATAAATACTTAAAATACCCTTGAATACACACATATGCAGCCAATCAAAGGAAAAAATCCCTTTCCATACCAGCCTCAAAAAGGGTGAAGGGGATTCTGCCCATTCCTACATCAGAAGCTACATCAGATAATTGGCTTACAAGCACACTTGTCAATACTTCATAAGCAGACTTTCATTTCCTGTATTTACTCACTGGAAATAAGATGCCCTCTGTCTCATGCCCATATGTAATACTTCCTGAAGAGCAAAGATATTATTTTTTTTTATTCTTTGCTTTAGCTCCTTGTTCATATTTAAAATTTAAAAAAAAATGCTTTAAGATGCTCCCAAGTCTAAAGGAACGAGAATTGCTAGCTTAGTGCCTAGGGAAAGCAGGTCCTGCCCGACCATGCTAAAATTAATTACAACATTGCTTCCAATCAAATCTGGCAGGAAGCAGTAGTCCAAAACAATACAGATTTGGGCCAAAATAGAGCATTTGATATAGCCAATTCAAGAACTCTCTATCTTCATCTATGACCTGGTCATTCTTCATTAATTTAGCAGCTATTTACTGAACATTTGTGGTGCCAGGCACTTTGATAGATGTTGGGTACACACTGATAGACAGCATTCCTACTTTACATGAATCTACCTTCTAACTGGGGGAATAAAAGGAAATAATTCAGCAAAACCTATGCAGAGTGTGATAACTGCCACGAAGAAGTGCTTGGTGCCATAAGAGATGGTAGCAGGATGATTGTATAAGATCATTTTGAGGAGGTAGCTTTTAAGAAGTCTGAGTAAGGAGAGGAAAAAAAATGCACTCCCATGCCTGACCCTCATCCCATCCAATCCTTCAAGACTGAATGTGGAGCTCAGGTGTGCAAAAAACAAAAATCCATCCTGTGGACAGCATCAGAAGTATCCCATCAAACTCACATTGCCTGTTTCTCACATCTGGGGACTCTAGGCTGTTGAAGATCCTGGCAACAATGTGCCAAAAGGAACTAGCGTAGCAATTTGGAATCTTGGGGTCTCTAAGAACTGTGCTTAAGTCCTTAAATATTACTGTTGGCATTTTCAAGAGATAGAGGTTTGCCATAAAGCACAGCTTTCAAGAGAGTAATGGATTTAAGACGGCAGACTCATCTCCATCCCTAAATGCCATCAGCTGTCATCAGAGTGCACATAGCTCTCCCTGAGGAAAGGCTCCCCAGCTCTTATCAGCCTCTGAGTTGGCCGAGATTCTGCTGTCACCACTATTAATCCTCTCTATCCTCCAGGTATAAGAGAACAAATGCCATAGCAATGAATCTTACCCGGTTAGGGGGAAGAAATCCCAGGAGCTGGTAGATGGTGCTATTAACTGCTTGAACTTTATTAGTCATACTATTACCTTTTTTCCATTCAGTTGTTGTTTTCTGTTACTTTTTGTTTTTAGTTTCAGGTGAAGTATTTAGTGATTCATCACTTACATGCAACATCAAGTGTTCATCACAACAGTGCCCTTCTTAATATTTCTTTAACACATTCGCCTACCCACCTTCCCTCTAGTAACCCTCAGTTTGTTCTCTGTACTTAGGAGTCTGTCTCTTGGTTTTTCCCTTCTGTGTTCATTTGTTTTGTTTCTTAAATTCCACATACGGGTGAAATCATATGGTATTTGTCTTTCTTTGAGTGACTTATTTTGCTTACTAATACACACTAGCTCCATCCATATCATTGCAAATCTTGCAAATGGCAAGTTTTCTTTCTTTTTGATGGCTGATTAATATTCTATTGTGTATGTATACCATATCTTCTTTAACCATTAATCAGTCAGTGGACATTTAGGCTGTTTCCATAATTTGGCTATTGTTGATAATACTGCTGTGAACATTAGGGTACATGTAGCCCTTCAGATCAGTATTTTTTATCCTTTGGGTAAATACTTTGTAGTGCCATTGCTGTATCATAGGGTAGTTCTATTTTTAATGTTTTGAGAAACCTCTATACTGTTTTCCAGAGTAGTTGCACCAGTTTGCATTCCCACCAACAATATAAAAGTGTTGCCTTTTTCTGCATCCTCACCAACAACTATTGCTTTCTGTGTTGTTAATTTTAGCCATTCTGACAGATGTGAGGTGATATTTCATTATAGTTTTTATTTGTATTTCCTTGATGATGCGTGATGTCAAACATCTTTTCATGTGTCTGTTGGGCACCTGTATGTCTTCTTTGGAGAAATGTTGATTCATGTCTTCTGCCCATTTCTTAACTGGGTTATTTGGGTTTTGGGTGTTGAGTTTTTTTAAGTTCTTTATAGATTTTGGATACCAATGCTTTATCAGATATATCATTTGCAAATATCTCTTTTCCATTCAGTAGATTGCCTTTTAGTTTTGTTGATTGTTTCTTTCACTGTGCAGAAGCTTTTTATCTTAATGAAGTCCCAATAGTTCATTTTTGCTTTTGATTCCCTTTGCTTCAGGAGACCTATCTAGAAAGAATTTGCTATAGCAGGGCCTTAAAATAGAGTTATTCATTGAAACTTTGTGTCAAGAAGAGCTGGATATCTAAACTCTCCCTAATCAGACATAGGAGGCCATCATCCCTTCCTTTTCAGCTAGAAGTTTTTTCATTTCACTCTTAGCACATTAGGTGGAGCATAGCCAATGATTCTTCAATAAGCCAATGGTTTTGAAGGTTTATCCTGTAGTGACACTAAGCCAGTCTCCAGAGAAAGATAAGGGCAAATCACAGTATTAAAAACTAGGTATAAGTGAAAGTCCAAGTGCTAAGTGATAAGACACTCCTCCCAACTCCTATACCACCAAGATCCCAAAATGCTGAAGTCAGACTTTTAACTCCAATGCTCCAAGCAATAAGTTGAAGAATTCAACTTTGGATAAATAGATTGATTGCAAGAAGGGGAACCTTTACATACTGATAACAAGGGATTCTTCCAAGGATATGGCTGAGCCTCCATTCAATCAACCAATAAAGAAATCCATTAGTTAACAAACACTCAGTGGCTTCCAATCTGACTTTTAGTTCATCATTCCTAAATATAAATATGTAATTAAAGACAAAAACTTGAAAAAAGCCTCTAACATAAAAGATAAAAACAAAACAAAAAGGACTCAAAAGAAATAAAAATACAGGCAACAAAAGTAATTCCTCCACAAATAAATATCTAGAATGTTTACTATCAGAGAAATAAGTAAGACAATGCCTCCATAAAATAAGAATAGGACTTATTCTTTTAAGCGATTATAAAAGGAAATGGAGTTTAAAATTGTGAGTGCTAAAATGTTTAAGTTCCATAGACATATTGGCATATAAATTCAAGAGCATCTTTCAGAAAGTATAACAAGAAAATGAAAGCAAAGAGGAAATAGTAAAAAAAATCTGAGGACCAATTCAAGAAATCTAGTATCTAACTAATATAAATGGTAGAATGAAAACAGAAAATGGAGGAGACAAAATGATCAAAAACATAATAAAATTTTTCAGATTTGAAAGAATGTTTTGCTTAATAAAACTCAGAAAATAGGCCAAAACAAGTAGGGGAAATCCACAGTAAGTCTTAACATCATGAAATTTTAGAATGCCAGGGATAAAGAGGATTATAAAAGCTTTTAATAAGAAAAATTATCCATTAACACAAGGAAAAGAATCAGAACAGCATATCACTGTTTGACAGCATTGCTGGAAGCTGAAAGAAATCAGAGTAATGTCTTTAAATTTTTCAGTGGAAGGATTTTCAACCTAAAATTCTATACCCAGTCAACCTATCAATCAAAAGTGAGGATTAAAATAAGGCTTTCTCAAAAGGAGTGATGCCTAAAGCTGTCTTCCATGAACCCTAAGAAATCTACTTGACAAGTGTGCACATTCAAAACAAGAGAGTAAATCAGGAAATAAGACATTGGATACTGAAAGCAGAAGATCCAAATAGGTGAGGCTGGAAAGTCCTAGGAAGACAGCTGTGGATGAAACCTGAAGGACAACGAACCTGTATTAGACTAGAGGGTAAGGGACTCAATAAAACCTCTCTAGGTTAAAGGGGGAAACAAGTAAGTAAAAGTCCCATTGTTTTTAATTATATGAAAAGCAATTTTGTAAATCTATTAGAATTTTTAAGAAGATTACTAACTGTAAAAGAGTAAACCAATCGGAAAAAATAGGCGTAAGAACTAGATTTTGTTGTATGAGAGTCAACCACAATGTTTCAGTGGTATCCAAAAATATACTTCACCTTCAGCTGGTCTCCAGGTTGTCATGGGGTTCCCAATTTGGGCTTGGCTGAATCTGGCTTGAGTTACATCTGCTAAGATCTCATTGGCCAAAGCAAGTCACACAGCCATATTCAAGGTTAATGGGCAGAGAAATAGATTCTTTCTATGGAGTTGGTAAAAGATGAATATTTGTGGAACAGTGATTCAGTCTGCTATGTAAGGCAAGAATTGAGTCCAGTAAGAGTAAGTTTTATTGAAAAAGGAAAATCACAGTAAATAACGTGGCCCCTACTGATCAATAATTACTCAGTTACAATATGGCAAACATGAAATATTGATTTGTCAAAAATTGTGATATAAAAATATGGAGAAGAGAGAGTGGAAAGAGAGAGCGGAGTGGGGATTAACAGTCTAAGAGTGCTAAAACCTCATCTACTTAAGGATACAGTGTCTAATATTTGAAATCAGTATATCACTATCCTTGAAGAAATTGAAGGAGGAGTTTGGGAAATGGTCACAATTTAAGGGGGGGGGGGCAGGGTATATGACAGATATTTTTCAGTAAAAGACTACTAAACTCTGTATGTATTTTAAAGAGTTAAAAATTTTTAAATTTATATTGGTAAGCATATGGAGAAGTAATAATAACCATAAAGTAAAAATATTCATTGAAGATTTCCTGTGCTAGGCTTTATAAGCTCTGTGTCTTAAACCCTTCCAAAAATCTGACAAGATGGGTACTGTTGTCTCCTTGTCTCATGGATGAAGATATAGAGCCTTTTAAGAGATTGCTCAGGTGGACAAGAGCTGGGATTTGAGTCCAGATCTCAACTACAGTCCTACACTCCCATTCCTGGCTTCTGCTGTGTCAAGACTTAAGCAAGGAAACAGTAGTACATGATAGAGAATTTGAAGTTCAGGAATAACAAGGAGGAAGTAGATGAGGAGATGAGATGGAAGAAAAGGAATGAAAAGTACAGGGTGATGGCAAAGGGATAAATACTCCCTACACACACACACACACACACACACACACACACACACACACATACCATCTTCACCAAAAAGTATTTCCATATTCTACTAAACTCAAAGGGCTGGTGTGAATGATTTTTTTTTTCTGTGAAAACCAAAGAAATGACTGAGTTCACACCAGACTTGATCTCTAGTAAACTGGCCAGCCTTGTAGAAATCTATAGAGGATGCTCCATGTTTTTGCCAGTGAATTGAGGCATTAAAGGTAATTGAAGGAGATTTAAGGGGCACCTATCCTCAGCTGACAATGAGGCAAAAATAAGATACAGCTTTAATTATCTTCCTGTTGTTTCCCAGTGCTTAAAATGGAAAGCACAGAATCCTATCAAGACAGTGGAACCTTTATCTACCATTTTTCCAGCTTTCTCTTCCAACGTATCTACCTTTCCACTTTGTTTCCTAGATTAATTTATTCAGAGCTCTTTATCTGGCCTCTCTAAACCTCCATGTCTCAAAGCCCACCCTCTTTTCTTGTTTAGATTTCATTATCATTTTAACTTGTACCTCTGTTGTACCATCCATTCCTCTCTGTCTTCATTTACAATGGTCTGATTTCTGGTAAGTAAACACTTTAGTATTTACTTGCCGGAACATAAGGAAGTGAAGGATCTCAACCCTATTACTATTGTATATCTATACTTATTCTAATAAGCATAGAAGAGCTGTCAACTAAGTTTTCTTTAAATGAATAAATGAACAAATAGAATGGGTAAAGTACATGCAGGGAGGGAGAGAGAGAAAGGAAGGAAGGAAGGCAGACAGGCTAACTTTGGAATTTTGCATGCTTTGTTTACCTGGGATTCAGTTCCCTTTCAGATGAAATGAAAGAGTTGAATAGGGTTATTTTTTCAAAGATTTATTTATTTATTTTGAAAGAGAGAGTGATCAGAAAGAGGCAGAGGGAGAGGGAGAGAGAGAATACTGAACAGACTCTGTGCTGAGTGTGGAACCTGATGTGGGGCTGGGGCCCACATGACCCTGAAATCGTGACCTGAGCTGAAGGCAGTGGCTTAACCCACTGAGCCATCCAGGTGCCCCCAAACACATTTTCTTATATGTACTCGCACTTATATTTTAGAAGTTATTTGTTTTGATTGTTCTCTTATTATTTACTCCTAGTGAAATAAAATTTGACAAAGCTATTTGAAACCCAAGAATGTTTCTTTTGTATTACTCTGCTTCCTTTTCATGTGGTAAATATTAGCTGGCTACAGACATGCTGTGATAAGGTTTGGACATTACAAAGGAATGGTTTTCATGGCCTCACGGCCCAAGCTGGCCCTGTCTGGACAGTGCTGTCTCTCTTTGCACAAAAAGAGGTCTTTTGGAGGCTTTCCAAAGCTACAAATATGCAATTCACAGTATTCTTCAGTTGAAAGCTGGAATTGTCAACCTCATACGGGAAACTGTAATGATATTTATTTTTTAATTTTCCCTTTTTTTCTGTAAATGATGAGATCAGATTAATGGGCATTTTCATGATTGAAGTCAGAAACATTGAAACATGAAGCGTAAAAAAGAAAAACAAAACAACAGCTCCCTTCCTTATTCATGTCCATGTTTTTTGGAGTGGTTAGAGTATGAAGTGTTTGCCAAGTTCCTGAGTCACCTATCTCTTTTGAATACTTGATCTTATAATCAGAATTGAAGGTTTATTTGCCATATTATTTACCAACTTGAGTTAACTTGAATTAGTCCTTTCTCCAGAAGTCATTACCTAAAAAAAATAAAGTTTAAGGAAGCAAATTAGATAAAGAAGCCTGAAATCAGGATATATATAGTTTTACGAAGACACACAGGTGTGCACGCACACACACACACGCACACTCGCTGTATTCATTATGCAGAAAGTCCTTTGAAACATGGATATTTTAATAATAAGTCAGAATCATTGTCAAAGGAAACAAATATGAAAGACTAGTCTTTATCTTTTTACTATGATAGATGTTCTCATATTTTCTGTTTCTCTTTCATTATTTGAGCTATCTAATTATTAATTCATGGTGTGCAAACTATAGTCTTCTAAATTCCAATTTTCAAAGGCATAAGTTTTAATAGTCATTTAATTGAAAAGCAAGTTTTTTTTCAATTCCAATAATTTTTTCCTGTGGATTTTTTTATTATGTTGTTAGTCACCATATAGCACATCATTAGGTTTTGATGTAGTGTTCCATGATTCACTGTTTGCATATAATATCCAGTGCTCCGTGCAATCCATGGAAAAGCAAGTTACTTCTGAGGACTTGCCAATCCATTGGGATATTGTAAGTTGAGCCTCTTAAGGGCCCTCGGGATCCAAGCTATGGGGACAGTAATCGAGACACAGGCCTTGAGCTAATGACTTCATATGTAGACCTAGAGCAGGCCAAAAAGAATGAGCCCAGTGACGTGGAAGGAACAACTGTTTTCTGGTGCCATTCATCAATGTAGACAGTCAGTCTAGATCTGTTCAAAGGAACAAAAGTTCCTTTCCTTCCTTACCAGCTGGACTGCAGGACTAACTTCTTTAGGGAGTTGCTCCACTTCCCTGCATTACATCACCCATTATGTGTGCTTAGAAGTTGCTTTTGAATGTTATCTTTCCACCATTTTTATCTATACTGGTAGACTACAGCATGAATTATTGGGGATACTAAAGTGTTTGTTCAAGTATACCTCAGGCATACTGGAGAGATAAAGTTTGAAGTTATTGATGGGTTTGGCTGTCAAAAATATGAGATGTGCTAGTTAAATGTCTAGTTTAGATCAGTTATTTGCATTTTAAAATTAGATTCACTACCATTTATTCTTAGTAATTTTAATCACTTAAATTGTTTTTCATCTACTCTAAAATAATTGAGCTACTCAGACCACAAACATGCGTATCTACACTTTCACATTTTTTTGTGTAAATGTATATGACTTTAAGAAGTTATGTCATTTGTAAATATCTTCTCTGATTTTGTAGGTTGCCTTTTAGTTTTGTTGATGGTTTCCTTCATTGTGCAGAAGTTTTTTTGTTTGTTTGTTTGTTTGTTTTTATGAGGTCCCAATAGATTCATTTTTGCTTTTGTTTCCCTTGCCTCTGGAGATGGATCAAGTAAGAGTTGCTATGGCCAATGTCAAGGAGGTTACTGCCTGTGTTTAGCTCTAGGATTTTGATGGTTTTCTGTCTCATATTTAGGTCTCTCATCCATTTTTAATTTATTTTTATGAAAAATTCTATGCCAGCAAACTGGGCACTCTGGAAGAAAATGATAAATTCCTAGAAACATACAAATAACCAAAACCAAAACAGGAAGAAATAGAAAATTTAGCATACCCATAACCAGCAAATAAATTGAATCAGTAATCAAAACTCTCCCAACAGGGGCTCCTGGGTGGCTCAGTCAGTTAAGTGGCTACTTTTGCCTCAGGTGATGATCCCAAGATTCTGGGATCAAGCTTCTCATTATCAGGCTTCCTACTCAGTGGGGAGCCCGCTTCTTCCTCTCCCTCTGCCTGTGCTCCCCCTGCTTTGGTCTTTCTCTCCATTTGTCAAATAAATCAATAAAATATTTTTTTAAAATCTCCCCAAAAAAGAACCAGCTGGCTTCCCAGGAGAATTCTACCAGACATTTAAAGAAGAGTTAATACCAATTCTTCTCAAATTGTTCCAAAAAATAGAAATGGAAGGAAAACTCCTAGACTCATTCCCAGCATTTCCTTGATTCCAAAACCAGACAGAGACTCACTAAAAAAGAAAATTATGAACCAATGTCTCTGATGAACATGGATGCAAAATTCTCAAAAGATACTAGCAAACTGGGTGCCTGGGTGGCTTAGTGGGTTAGAGCCTCTGCCTTAGGCTCAGGTCATGATCCCAGGCTCCTGGGATCGAGTCCCACATCGGGCTCTCTGCTCAATGGGGAGCCTGTTTCTCTGTCTCTCTCTGCCTGCCTCTCTGCCTACTTATGATCTCTGTCTGTCAAATAAATAAATAAAATCTTTAAAAAAAATTCTTAAAAAAAAGATACTAGCAAACCAAATCTAACAGTACATTAAAAGAATTGTTCACCATGATCAAGTGGAATGTTTCCTGGGCTGCAAGAGTGGTTCAATATTGACAAATCAATCAACATAATACACCACATTAATAGAAGAAAGGATAAGAACCATATGATCCTCTCAACTGATGCAAAAAAAAAAGCATTTGATGAAATACAGCATCTATAAACTGAGGGTTTGGGAGGGGAGGGGAGTGGGGGGTTAGGTGAACCTGGTGGTAGGTACTAAGGAGAGCACATATTGCATGGAGCACTGGGTGTGGTGCATAAACAATGAATCTTGGAACATGGAAAAAATAAAATTAAGTTAAAAATAAAATATTTAGAATTTAAAACAAAATTATTATTTTTTATTTTTTTAATTTACAAAATTATTTATTTAGTTGGAAGAGTGGGAGAAACTGCATGTGAGCAGAGGGAGGGGCAAAAGGGGAGGAAGAGAGAATGCTCAAACAGACTCCTTGCTGAGCACTGAAACTAAGAATTGGGACTCAACCAACTGATCATCCAGATGCCCATAAAGCATCCATTCTTGATTTAAAAAAAAAAAAAAATCCTCAACAAGTAGGAATAGATGAGATGTATCTCAACATCATAAAGGCCATATATGAAAGATCCACAGCTAACATCATCCTAACTGGGGAAAAACTGAGAGCTTTACCTCTATGGTCAGGAAGAGGTCAGGGATATCCACTCTCACCATTGTTATTTAACATAGTGTTGGAAGTCTTAACCTCAGCATAATAGGAAAACAAAAAGAAATAAAACGCATCTAAATTGACAAGAAATAAGTCAAACTTTCACTCTTTACAGATATGATATTCTATTTAGAAAACCCCAAAGACTCAACCAAAAAATTGTTAGAACTATTATATGAAATAAGCAAAGTCTTAGGATATAAAATCAACAAACAGAAATCTGTTGCATTTCTATACGCCAATAATGAAGCACCAGAAAAAGAAATCAAGAAGTCAATCCCATTTATAATTGCACCAAAACCAGTAAGATACCTAGGAATAAACCTAACCAAAAAAGTAAAAGATCTTTACTCTGGAAACTATAAAACACTTATGAAAGAAACCGAAGAGAACACAAAAAAATGGAAAAACATTCCATGTTGATAGACTGGAAGAACAAACATTGTTAAAATGTCTATACTACCCAAAACAATCTACACATTTAATTCAATCCCTATCAAAATACCACTAGCACTTCTCGCAGAACCAGAACCCAAGCAATCTTAAAATTTGTTTGGAACCACAAAAGACCCCAAATAGCCAAAGCAATCCTGAAAAAGAAAAGAAAGGATGGAGGTTTCACAATTCCAGACTTGAAGCTCTATTACAAAGCTGTAGTCATCAAGACAGTATGGTAATGGCATAAAAACAGACACATAGATCAACAGAGTAGAATAGAAAACACCCATATGGACCCACAGCCATATGGTCAACTAATATTTGACAAAACAGAAAAGAATATCCAGTGAGGGAAAAAAAAAAGACATTCTCTTCAAAAACGATGTTGGGAAAACTGAACAGCAATATGCAGAAGAATGAAACTTGACCACTTTCTTGTACCATACACAAAATTTCTAAAAAATTTTGAGGCACCTGGGTGGCTCATTCAGTTGTAGTGTATGCTTTTGGCACAGGTCATGATCCCATGATCCCAGGATCCTGAGATTGAGTCACCCATCAAGCTCCCTGCTCAGCAGAGAGTCTGTTTCTCCCTCTCCCTCTGCCTGCCAGTTCACTTGCTTGTGCACTCTCTCTCTCTGTGTCAAATAAATAAACAAAATCTTTAAAAACAGTTTCTACAAAATTTAAAACCTTGCAATATTTACAGTCAATTTATCAAATCTACAGTAGCATTTGGTTCTTTTTTTTGGTGTGGGGGGCGGTTCTTATGCCATAGTCAAAGATGAGTTGCTTCATCATATGTGGAGGAGGATTTTTGTCAATTTAACTGATAAGCTTTTCCAAACTGCTTAAAAAGTGCATTCCTGGCTGATATTTTTAAATGTTTAAAGTAAAACGAATCCATATATCCTTTTATATACTGTATTAAGAAATTGAAATCATGCATTGGATCCTAGTGGTTGATTTGTACACATAAAAGTATTTACTCGTTCTGATTCAAGATCTTTCTTTATAATGAGAGTCTCTGCTCTGTTTAGGTCTATAAGTTCTCACAAATAGCACTATTCATATTTAGTAATTTATATGATAATGATTAGACAGTGGTTGATGTTTTTAACTTGCCTACAGTTCTGCTTTAAATTACTTTTTACTTCTATATATGCACTTGCCTCCCTCTTTCATGTCTATTGGAATCATCCACTGGTTTTATGGGTGTGATACCAGGCAACGCCCATACCCATGGAGTACATTTAGATGAAATACATCATAACTACTTCTAGGAACAAGAGGGCAGGTATTTCTTTTTTTTT
>NC_081559.1:36097529-36164860 GCF_022355385.1 Mustela nigripes | reverse complement strand
CATTGTGGTTTTGATTTGTATTTCCCTGATGCCGAGTGATATGGAACACTTTTTCATGTGTCTGTTGGCCATCTGGATGTCTTCTTTGCAGAAATGTCTGTTCATGTCCTCTGCCCATTTCTTGATTGGATTATTTGTTCTTTGGGTGTTGAGTTTGCTAAGTTCTTAATTAAATATTTGATAGCCCTAAAAAGCAAGGTGTCACTCTATACTTATATATATCCAAAACATAAATAATAAAAATTTAGAAAACATAACTTAATGTTTTTAGTCAGTAAATAATGTTTACATAATTAAATGGGAGCTAAGATTTATACCAAGTAAGTAAGATCTGGGTAGATGTGGGGGTAGTTACATGTAAGGACCCAAATTTTAATTGCTTTACATTCTCAGAAATAGCTGCACTTCATATATATTCCATGTCAAATTATTTAGACTGGGCCTTATGAAATTGCCATTTTTGTCTGAACAAAGAGCAATAACTTCAAATAATTCACTCTTTAGACAATAATCCAGAAATCAATAAAATGGCATCCAAGTTTCCCTGATGTTCTTTACTTTGTCTTTCACTTAGTCTTCATAGAAATTCTGCACAGTATTTTATGATAGCCTTTTAGACTAGGATCTAGCAAGCACAGATCCAGGCTTTGAAGCTCAGTTTGACTCTAGGCAAAGCACAGCTTCCTGCTTCTTGCACACTATTGTACCTCAAAGATGAGAGAATGTTCCAGGCATGTGAGGGGAGCACATTCTCCCAAGAGCCAGCTGAAGTCCATATGGGTAAGTCATTTATTGTGTCTGGAATTTACTCCATTGTTCTAGGGTGAAACTTACAGAACTTTAACACTCTGAACAATGATGTGTTCTGTCCATGGAAAAATAGGATTATTTTAAAATATTCAAAAAGTAGGTGGTTTTGGCCACATAGCTTTCTTGCTTCTCTACTTCTTTGCTGTTAGTTATTTTATCCTCATCATTCATTCTTTGGGGGTCTGGGTCATCCACAGGTTCTATGGTTCAGGAATAGCCCCGTTTTCTCTGTCATGCTTTCATTTGAGCATACTTACCCAGATTAAGCAGAGTTAAAGGTTTGGATTGAAACATTCCAAGAGAGCAGTAAGAGCTTACTTTAAAAAAAAAAAAAAAAAAAAAAAGAGTGTGACTACAATGAATTTTGAAGGATGATATGTATAGGATTATCATTTTTTACTTCATAATGGGAAAGCATTTCATGTTCTAGTCATGAGTGATTTAGGATCAGCAAACAAATCATCTCGACTACCACCTCCTGAGGTCCAGCTCATCTATTGGAAGTCATGAATCCTCTGCCTACTTCTCCCTGCTCAGTACATGCTCCAGAAAAAGATTTTCCCTATTATACTTGTTAGTGGATTGCTGTGGCTCCCCAAAATTTGGCTTACTTGCTATAGTCAAAATGAAGAGTTGAAAAGTCATCTTGATTCAAAAAGAAACAAAGGTCAGCTGATGAATAAAAGGCCCCTCGCCATCATCCATGACATCTGAAATAATTCAGCTGCTTGATATTTGTTCCACATTTGACTTTTCTTTGTCTGCACTATCCCAGAGCATGACTCCTGAGAGTTCAGAAACATATCTCAGCTCTTTATGTATTAGAAATCTAAATAACTTCAGTGAGAGAAAAAGTAAGCAAAGTGGAACCAAGTCTATCATATGTATTCCTTTTCCCTTCAATTTAAGATAAAAAACAAGGTAGAACTCCCAGATAACTTGTCTTCCAAGGGAAATTTGACTCATCTCTGCCCCCACCATCCTTGGGCATCATTTTTCCATAATACTATCCTTTTCAGTGAGAGAAGATGACAGGAGAAAACTCTCACCACTAAGGAGACGAAAGATGACAAAATTATAGTCAAAAAGATTTTGTGTGTGTGTGTGTGCACATTCAAACAAGGGCCAGTGGGGAGGTGAGTAGGGGGATGGGTGAAATAGGTGAAAGGGATTAAAATGTACAAACTTCTAGATATAAAGTAAGTCACAGAGGTGAAAATTACAACATAAGGGATATGGTCAATAATATTGCAATAAGTTGGAGGGTGACAACAGATGGTGACTGCACTTAGCATGATGAGCACAGAATCCTGTGCAGAATTATCAAATCAAAGTGTTGTAAAAAATTACATCAGTCACCAAAAAACACATATTGAGCGACTCTGATTATCTGAAATGTCCAAAATAGGCCAATGTGTAGAGACAGAAAGATGAGTGAGTGCCTAGGGCTAGGGTGAGGGTTTTTGGAGAGAAATGGAAGAATGCTTATAAATACATTTTCTTTTGTGGGTGAAGAAATATTCTAACATTGATTGTAGCAGTGGTTGCACAACCTTGTGCATATATTAAAAACCATTAAAGTATACTTTAAATGAGTAAGTCACATGGCATGTGAATTACCTCTCAGTAAAACACATCTATAAAATGGCAATTTAAAATAAATACAGTATGTTCTTTAACTGGTAAATGTATATCAGATTTTATATATAAGTACACTTTTTTGTTCCAAAAGAAATGTCTTTAGGAACAACAAAAGTAGGGGAAAATAATTTCCCTGAGTAGCATACTTCTCCTTTATTTTTTTAGGTTAGTGATAAAATTGGCTAGATGTATGGCTAGTTAAAATATCTGGCATTGTTCAGAAATTTTTTTTTTTTTTTTTTTTTTTTTTTTTTTTGTTCAGAAATTTTGATACCTTTTACAGAGTCTCTTATCACAAACTGCTCGAACAGCTACCCTCAAAACAGCAATTTGAAGATATTTTTAAAAATATTGACAGTTTAAAAAGCAGAGAGATTTGACAGTCTCCTCTAGTGTGGGTAAAACTTTGCATTTTATTTTGTGATTACTGCAATCACATTAAAGCCGTAATAACTGAACACAAATGCGGTTATCCTTCCAAACGTCAAGTGGGTTCCAAGAATGCCTGACAGCGCTATGGCATAGCAACACAGATGCATAAACTGCCATTTTAGTTGTCATTAGTCTAAAATACTAATCAGGGAAAATGTCATATCCTTTCAAAGATAATTTTGGTCCAGGGTCCTGAACCTAGTAGGAGCCTGTGGATTGGGGTAAGAAAAGAGGCAATTTTTTCTTCAGGAGATTTGTGGATCAGCATTTTAATACCACCAAATGAAGAGATCTCATTCTCTCTGCATGGCCAGATGGCTGCATTGTTAGGAGCTGCCGGAGGAAAGGATTGGTTTTCTTCTAAGATAAAACTTAAGTATGTATCTGGTAATAGTAAACATTCAAATGCCCCAATTTGAAAGGCAATTCGACATCATGCTTTTTGTTAACAGTTTCTCCTTTCTTTCTTTTACTCTTTCTTTCTTCTTCCTTTCTATTTACTTAATTTTATTTTTTCCATGTTCCAAGATTCATTGTTTATGCACCACACCCAGCGCTCCATGAAATACGTGCCCTCCTTAGTATCCACCACCAGGCTCACCCAACCCCCCACCCCTCTCCCCTCCAAAACCCTCAGTTTGTTTCTCAGAGTCCACAGTCTCTCATGGTTCGTCACCCCCTCTGATTTCCCCCAATTCACTCTTCTTTCCTTCTCCTAATGCCCTCCATGTTTTCCCTTATGCTCTACAAGTAAGTGAAACCATATGATAATACACTCTTTCTGCTGGATTTATTTCATTTCCTAAACAGGATCTCCATATAGGAGGATTGTCTTCATGGGTGTTAGCTGATTTCAGGAGAGATGAGAAAGTACGCAGCAAAAGTCAGAGGCCCCACACTCTGGGCTAACAGCCTGCTGACATACAACCTCTGGCACCGAGATGTGCCCCTCCTTGATCCATAATGCAACAGCATTTCTCGACTATCTCATTAATTGTCTGAAGAGTCCATGAAAAAATAAAACTGTCCAGCATAATGGGAGTTTTGCCCCATTATGCCCTTGGCAATCATCATCGGTTCTTATGTTAACCTTTTTCTTATAGTGGCTTGCACCAAAATATATCCCTTTTTTAAGATTTATTTGTTTGAGACAAAGAAAGAGTGAGCACTTGGGGGTAGGGGCAAAAGGAGAAGGAGAGAATCTCAAGCAGACTCCATGCTGAGCAGGGAGACTGAGGCAGACTTGACCTCAGTACCCTGAGATCACAACCTGAGCTGAAATCAAGAGTCAGATGCCGAGCCAACCTTGCAGGGGCACCTGGGTGGCTCAGTGGATTAAGCCTCTGCCTTTGGTTCAGGTGGTGATCTCAGGGTCCTGGGATCAAGCCTTGCATTGGGTTCTCTGGTTGGTGTGGAGCCTGCTTCCCCCCTTCCTCTCTCTCTGTCTGCCTCTCTGCCTACTTGTGATCTCTCTCTGTCCAGTAAATAAATAAAATTATTTTTAAAGAAAGAAAAGGAACAGCAAGGGACACCTGGATGGCTTGGTCAGTTAAGCCTCCAACTCTCGATTTTGGCTCAGGTCTTGATCTCATGGGTTTCTTTCTATACTGTGGAGATTCTGGGCAAAATTCAGCAGACTTTCTAAAAAGTTGGAGTAAAGAAGACATCATCATTTTATGCTATGCTCCCTGTGCCATGAAAGTTGAGAAAGACCTGAGGGTTAGAATTTCCCTCCCAACAAGTAAGGCTGCTCCCTGTGTTATTGCAGCCAGTTGTAAGGAAACTTGTGCTAACAGAAGTGGAACATAATCCTCTGCGGGCTTAGTTAGGGTGAGTGTTCTAGGTGACTAAAATATTAAAGTCTGGAAGATTTTGCATTATGGTTCTATGTGTGTCAAAACAGGTCCTTCAGGGTCTGGAGAGAACTCCTCGAGTGGGGAGGCTGAGGCTGTATGGCGGAGATACCAGCCAGTTGGGAATAAGATGTAACTTCTCTGTGTTGACTCTTCATCTCAGTCTGGAGTGATGTATTAGATTGCTTGAAAGCAAAAATCATAAAGTGGCATCATTTTCTCAGTGACACTTGATCCTCCAACATTTTATTTTAAAACAGTAATAATGACAAAAGAGAGGCATTTGTATTTGAAAGGTACATACAGCCACAAAATTGGCTTTGTTAAGTAGGCAAGAAAAGAGGTGTCTGTGTTCTCGCAGGGATGAGATGTGTTTCCATCTGCCTCAGCTCTGTGTGTCTGCAGATGGTCTAAACAAAGACACGTGCGGACACAACATGAAATGTAGTTTATGTGAAGAGAAAGGAACCTCCACTGCAAGAAAAGTGTTTATACCTTTTTATGTGTATTTATCACCAATTGCGGTTCTCAACTTCACTTTTATCTGTTTTTTTAATAAATCCTTATTCACAGAACTAAAAAGCCAATCTAAGAACTTTACACAGTACCAACTGATGGAGTAACATTAGCTCTGTTAATTCTATAACTTCTCTATCTACTCCCTTATATCCTTATTGGAAGAAATATTTTATTGACAGCATCGGAACTGACAACATAAATAAGGAAAATAATTATTACGGGGTGATGTCCACAATAACCGAGACAGTGCTTCCACTCCATGTATACATATGCATTTATCAACATTTATTGAGCACCTACCAAGTACCAGGCTTTGCTAAACACTAAGCTATCAGGACCTGCCTTCATGAATAAACAATCTAGTAAAGGCTGAAGGGAAATTATGTTTAAGAGATTATTAAATAAATGCAGATACTTAAAAAAATTTCCCTGGATCATTTGTTATATTTGGATTTGCCCCTTCAGGTATTTTACACATAACCTAATAGCCCTTAAAAACTGGATCATCCTCTATAACCAAGGTATGGAAAGATACATGTGTCTAGTATAAGTAAGTTATTGGTTTATGTCTGACGTTGTTCTAGTCTTGGCCCAGCTAGCAAGTGTGGAGGGTTTCTTCCAAACCTAGGCAGAATTTCACATCGCAGCCCAGGATGAAAAAAGAGAAAGTTTATCTTCAGAGAACAAAAGATAGTATCAGAGGGCAGGGAAGTAGTTACTACAGATGCCTTTCCGTGGTCTCTGTGTTATCCTCTCCCACTGTGATAGAAGATAAAAGTCTTGCAGTGCCAGGTCAAGGTAATACACCTTTCTTTAAGATGAATGGAAAACTGTCGAATCAGTTCAGTAAAAGCAGTCCCAACTGCATGTTATTCAAAGCCCCTGAGTATGAACAGATATTGAACCAGTTTTCCAAGGGCAAAGTTCCAGTTATTATATGAATATTCACAAACTGCTCTAAACCATGAACTCCTTCCAAGCACCATCTCCTATTCATGCCTCTCTTTGTACTGTCCCTGAAGGAGCTCATGCCTGGTTCCAGTTTAGTCATCCTGTTAACCCAATGGAGGAGAACCTCTTAGTTAAGAGTGTGGATGGCAGTTTGTGCCCCTTCTTCCCCCAAATGCCCATCAGGTTATTCTTAACAAGCAGATACTGTACCCTAGAGATGCTGCAAGGATATTGTGAGTTCAGAAATCCAGAAAACCTTCCATCGGGGGGAATAAGACAGTAATGAGCTTTACACTATAACACTGTACAACTATTGTAGTTCTTAAAGACTTACCCCAAATCTTTCAATTATTTTTTTTCAATTATGTAAAAAAGAGAAAGGATAGATTCTGAGAAACCATAACTCCGACAACTGAAATCAGAAGGCCCCATATGCTTCCAAGCATCTACGTAAGTCCAAACATCTGACTAAATATTCAGATAATTAATGCTATCAGTTTTATATGGGCAAATTAAATTGTTGAGAGTAAAAAACTTAAACCACTATGTATACCTGAAACTGATGTAACATCGTGTGCCAACCCCACTCAATAAATAAATAAATACATAAATAAGATTCCAATTAAATTGATTTATTTATTTAAGGGAAAAGAAAAAGAATATATCTCACCTCTTTATGTTTGAAGTTGTCTTCTCCCCATCTCCATGCAAATGTCCTTAGCATATTTTTTTCGATGCTCTGTGAGATTTAAACTACAACAATTCTCTTCTTGTTGTTATGAGCTATTTTTTAAGATTGTTGCTACCGGTTTCACAGTCCAACTTATTCAGACATTTATTTAGGATGGCTAAAAAGAGGCAAACTGTACAACAGGTTTAACTCAACGAATGAAAACTATGAAACAAAGAGAAAGCTTCTTATCATGTACTGGACTACAAATGAAAGGAGAAACTAGGGGAAGGAGAAAAAAAGATAAATTAAAATGTTCATTGCAATTAAAAACAGACGTTTAGAATATTGTAGGTCTTCTCTCCATTTCATGAGATTCGATAACCCTTTGTAAGTGTGAAGACTTGTGACTTGCATTGAGTTGAATACATAGAGACGGTTTTGTTTGTTGGACCATGAATGGGAGATGGGATCAGGTGAATTGTGCATAGGGTGTTAGAGGTTTGCACAGAAGCCAAAAGGTACAGTGACTGTTTTTGTGCCAGACCAACTATACAAAATGTGCAGGATTCTCAAATCATTTGCCCGAAATGGATTCCATGCTTTTTTTTTTTTTTTTTTTTTTTTTTGAAAAGAACTGCCAGGTTTTTCACTTACTTGGTTGTTTTTGGGCTTTTTCCCAGGTTTGCTTCGTGAACCTGGATGTGAACAAGGATGCTTGCAGCACAGAACACCTGCAGCAGGTAACACTGGGAGCACAAGCTCTCTGGGAGCGCGGGGCAAAGACTGGCTGAACAGACTAGAAAGCCGACAGGACTTCATCTATAAATGGCACTCATTCAGCTGGAGAGTCTTTAATAGGATAGTTTCTTCAAAACCCATTTTCTGACCCTTCCCCTGCCACCTCCCACGCAGGTTGCCTTCCTTATACTTGTGAAACTTGCTTCCCCAAGATTACAGGGCTGCTCTCCAAAGAGATGCTTCCCCTGCCTACAGGGCCTGATAGTGGCTTTCTCTGCCCCTACCTCTGTTTTCAAACATCCTGCCTGAGATGATGTTTCCAAGGTTTCCCAAACCCTCTTGATATCAGCCAGCCCTTCTCTGAGGCTCTCAGATCTGCTCCTTCCTGCTGCTTTGATCAAATTTGTGTCTCTAGTTTTGGTTTCTACACTCTTAACTACAGTCCTACATTCAAGTGGGACTTGGACTCCTTGCATTCTGCAGCAGTTACATATTCCAACCATATCCAAGTTTGGGAAGATCCTCTTGTAAACCCTTGATAACACACAAGAACTTAAAAGGCCCCTCAGTCCTCTGAGCTAGAGCCAATTGGGGGTCAATAGAAAGAATTGATTTGCATGATATGGTGATCCATCCATACCCAAAGCTGAAGAAGATGGTTTGACTTCACTATTTGGTATAATATAGTGGTGTAACAGACACCATTTGCAGCTTGACGATCAGAACAGTAGGCCCGTGATTACTCAGTTATCCCTGTGATGTTTTTTTCTTAACAGTGCTGCACCTGGGTTTGAAGCTTCTCAAACCCACTTGCCCATACAGATTATCCATTATAGATTTCCACAGAGCTTCAAGTGTCATTCATCGGTGTAGTCCTGGAGGAATTTGGGGGAAAAAAATTTATACATAGGATTTCATTTAATGGACTTATGGTCAGACAGAGTCTGTCAAAGAGACAGCAAGAGAGACCAGAGCAAGTTGGAATCTTGAGGACTCTGTGTTTGAAGATTTATATGAGGGATTTGAGACAATCTTCTGCTATGGTTAAGAGTAGAAACTTGGCACTGATTTAGCTGTATGAGCTTGTGTAAACTAATCTCTGGACCTCAGGCTACTTACGTATAAAAAGAAAGTAATAATGGTATCTAATACATGTGGGGGTGTTGTGGAGATTAAGTATACTAAGATGTAAAATGAATACAATCTTTAGCATAGCACCTAGTGCACAGAGTAAAATCAATATTGGAAATTATTTTGTTATTGATATTATTATTTACTGTTAGTACAGATGATTATTAATCAACAAATCTCTTATTACAAGAGTTAAAAGAAAAAATTTTTAGGGACGCCTGGGTGGCTCAGTTGGTTAAGCAGCTGCCTTCGGCTCAGGTCATGATCCCAGCGTCCTGGGATGGAGTCCCACATAGGGCTCCTTGCTCAGCAGGGAGCCTGCTTCTCCCTCTGCCTCTGCCTGCCGTTCTGTCTGCCTGTGCTCGCTCTCTTCCCTCTCTCTCTCTCTGATAAATAAATAAAATCTTTAAAAAAAAATTTTTTTTAAACCCCTACAATATATACCTGTGTTGTGACATTAATTATTAAATACCTACTTTGGAAAATTTAGAACTAAAAGAGTTTTTAAAGCTTTATGTTTAAGTAATTTTCTATTCCAATCTAAACTTTTATGCTTCAATTTCACACAGTCTCTGCTAGTAATAATCTTAGTAGATTAAGTAATCTATTGTTTGCATAAGTTATGTATTAGTTTTGCAAGTAAATAGTTTTGGAGTAGTGTTTTCGAGATGAAAAGAAATCTAAACTAACTTTTTTCCTCCACTACAGAAATTGGTCAATGTTTCACCAGATCTTCCAAAACTCATCAGTTCCATGAACGTCCAACAGCCAAAAGAAAATGAAATTGTCCTTCTAAGTGGGTTAACATCTGGAAATCTCCAGGCAGATTTTGAAGTTTCACAGGTAAGAGATGTAAGCTCTTTGTCACGGCCAGCACGACAAATCGACCAGGAACGTGAGGGTAAGAGGATGAAGAAAGAACTCGAGAAGCAAAGAGATGGGGGCAGGAGGAGCACTGAGGAGGATGTCCCACAGTGCTAAGTTTATTCAAAGCATTAAGGCCATATATATAGTGATATTACAATAGGAGAAGCAATACACCTGTGTCTAGTTAAACAACCATGAGTTCCCATAATAAGTTTCACAAGAAACTATAAACAGACCTCGTGAGGCCAAACGGCTGATGCCAATACAATTGTTCTGTATTGATACAGCAAACCTGAAAGTAATTTATGGGCTGCACTAGGGCAGCAAGGACCAGCCATGAACTTATGACCCCAATCGAATGGTTCTCATTTGTTTAGCAAGCATGTGGGAAGTCACGTAGGCGAGCGCACAACACATAGCACAGACCCTTTCTCAGTGCTACTCAACTTTTCCCGTCCTAAACCTTTTGTTAGGTTATTCGGACTTTAAAGGAGGCACAAATCAGGGCCTGCTTTGGTCCTCGTCTCAAGCCTTATTGCGGCCTCCCACAGCTCTTAATAAAATATTCATTAGTAATAAATTATTTATGGTCAGCTCTTGACACAAGTCAGTATGAACGTCATACTGTTACACATATGCTCCCATAGCATAGGACTCCAAAATCTCTTTGCAGTCAAGAACAGTCTTCAGATGTGTTTCTTCTAAATATGTACTCAGAGTTTGACAGACACAAGAATGAATGTCTTCCCTTACCTCAACTGCTAACATTTATTATCTTCTCAAGTACATGATGCTAACTTGCACTAAACTAGACTGTTGGTTCTAAACTAGAACCAACAGAGTAGGCATTGACTGGTTAGCTTGATTTTCTTCAAATTAATTAGAGAATCAAAAACAGACTCAAACCATGAAAGACTATGGACTCTGGAAAACAATCTGAGGGTTTTGAAGGGGCGGGGGGGTGGGAGGTCGGGGTACCAGGTGGTGGGTATTATAGAGGGCACGGATTGCATGGAGCACTGGGTGTGGTGCAAAAATAATGAATACTGTTATGCTGAAAATAAATAAAAAATAAATTTAAAAAATTTAAAAAAAAAAGACTTGTCTTCTGTTTCATAACAATATCAAAATTCTAATTCATACTATAAGTTCCCAGAATTCTAGCATTTCTTCATTCTTCTTATATTTATTTCTTAAGATATACCAAATGAGCCAGGCAAAGAAATACAGGATAGCAACTTCATGGCTGTTAAGTGAGTTTCCTAGAAAGAGTCAGGTGATTGAGTGAGTTCTTAAAGAGTTAGTTTTCCTTGAAAAGCAAAACTCTTAGAAGAAATGGACATTACTAAAAATAAAGCAGGAAATCAGATACTGTTATTCTCATTCAGTGTACTGATGTTTGTTGTTATTAGATAAATCATTATAGCATTCTTTATTTGAAGATAAGGTTTTACAACTATAAATTTAGTCAACTTACAGAAACAAACATGATTTCTAAAGGCACACTGTATCAAAGATCATGGATATCCCCAAATAAGACATGCTGACAGGGACAGATAACATAGCTATAGATTAAAATGATGAATGTTTGTTTCTCTTCAGTTGTTCTTTTTTGGGTTTTAGTTTTACTGTAAAATTTTTAAATATTCTCTTAGTCTTTAGTCCTTCAAAATTTCAAAAAAACTCAGAAATCCACCCACAATTTCTTGCATCTAGTCCAGATGATTTGTAAAAATCTGCACACAACTTATTACAATAGAAAAGGGGCACCTGGGTGGTGCAGTCAGTTACACTTCCAACTCTTGGTTTCAGCTCAGGCTGTGATCTCCTTGTGGTGATCTTGGTGTCATGAGATAAGTCCAGTGTCTGTCCATACTCATTGAAGAGTCTGCTTAGGATTTTCTCTCCCTCTCTCTCTGCCCATCCTGTCCTGCCCATGCTCTCTTTCTTTTTCTAAAATAAATAAATAAATCTTAAAAAAAAAAAAAAAAAAAGACTGGAACAACATTTCTCCTGGTCAATCTAATAACACATTTTCTTAGTGAGAAAATTAATCACCTGAAAAGAGAAAACAGAAATGGTTCTAAGTGCCATCTCTTTATATTGGGCAAAACTATAATGACCAAAAGTAATTTTTGAATCTTATTTTGAGCAGTATTTTTGCACTAGGCCTATTAGGATTTGTAATTAAACAAGACAAAAAACTAGATTATGTATAAAAGAATTATACCATCTCATGTAACTAAACAGTATAGTGGGTAGATTATTACTGGGACATGAACAGTGTATTCAGGACATGGATCCCCTTGGGACCTCTTCCAGCTTTCTCTCTCTTTATCCACTATCAGACAGTCTCTTTCCAGGAAGTAGCACTGTCCCTTTGGGTTCAGTGAATGTCTCCTCCAGGTGGCTTACAGCAAAGGTCTAACTGTGTTTTATTGACTCTCATGTGTCATGTGCCCATTTCTGAACCAATCACTATGGCCTGAGGATTGCAGTGTTCCAGCTGGCCAGGCTGGCTCACATGATCACCTCAGAGTTTGAGGTCAATTAACTCCTTGTAAACCACTGAGGCTGTGAGTAAACCAGAAAATGGTGCCACACAGAGGATGTAAATTGGAAGAATGTTGAATGATGTTGTGTCACAAAAGCAGCACAGATGTTAATTGGGGTCAGGGAAAGTCAAAATTCCCAGGACTCATTAAATATCATTCATTAAAAACATACTTCATTTTGCAAAATTTTCCTAAGAGCTGTCCAGAATTGCCTGTGAGCTGTACACACACTCTCTTTCTCTCTTTTTTTAATGTATAATGTATTATTTGCCCCAGGAGTACAGGTCTGTGATTCATCAGTCTTACACATTTCACAGCACTCACCATAACACATATCCTCCCCAATGTCCATCACCAAGCCACCACATCCCTCCTACCCACTCCAGCAACCCTCAGTTTGTTTCCTGAGATTAAGAGTCTCTTATGGTTTGTCTCCCTCCCGATCCCATTTTGTTTTACTTTTTCCCTCCCTATCTCCCACAATCCCCCGCCTTGCCTCTCAAATTCCTCATATCAGAGAGATCATATGATAATTGTCTTTCTCTGATTGACTTATTTCATTTAGCATAATACCCTCTAGTTCCCATCCACGTTATTGCAAATGGCAAGATTTCTTTTTTTCTTTCTTTCTTTTTTTTTTTTTTTTTGATGGGCGCATTTTATTCTTCTCCATCCGAGTCCCCCTCGCTTCCTGCACACCATTTCACTCTTCCCAAAGGCCTACCTCATTTTCTAGGTACCACAGTCCATGCATTTTAATAGATTAGCAAAGTTGAGCAGCATATCAATATGGGATCCCATGTTAGCCAACCACAGCCAGTTTAGGGATAGTCTCAGTTTGGCTATCCTGCCAGGAGAATTAGTTACCTGTTAATCCACAAGTAGTCATGGAGATATTGGCACAGGCAACTTGAGCTGGGTTAAGTAGGGGGAGTCTAAATCAGTTCCCAGGGCATAGCTATTGTTCCCAGTGACCCTGTGAAGAAGGGAATCAACAAGCCACTTGGCACCTTTGAGGCAGAAAATTGCAATCCCAAAGATTTTCAGTAGTCTGGATAGCAAGTTACCTTGCTTCTCTCAACTATAATTTCCTATCCTATAAAACAGAGATTTTAAAAAAATACCTTTTCTCCATTCTCAGAGACTAAACATAGTGATTTAATAAAATAATAAGGCATCTCGAGGTCTATTCAAATGCAGTGTTTTCTTTCCATGTCCAAAAAATTGAAGAAAGGCGAAGTAGAAAGAAAACATTATTTAAAGCAAAATAAAAGACACCTGTGTGGCTCAGTCTGTGAAGCATCTGACTCTCGATTTCAGCTCAGGTCATGATCTCACGGTCATGAGATTGAGTGTCACATGGGCCTCTGTGCTGGGCATGGAGCCAGCTTAAGATTCTTTCTCTCCCTCTCTCTCTGCTCTTCTCCCCTTCTATCCCAAATCAATCAGTCAATCAGTCAGTCAATCAAAATAAGATACCAGGGTGGACTACTATGCACAGTAAGAGTAATCATCCATTTAAAATCTGACCAGGCTCCTTTGGGGAAGAGAAATAGAATACTGTCACAAGGATAATGTGACTCCAGAGGAATTTCTTTATTTATGAACAGTTTTCTCTTTATTTATTCATGCCTTCATCTTTCCAGTTCACAAATGACCCTATTGCTTTTTTATATTCCCACATTACTTGACAATTAAATTGTACAACTGAAAAACTGTAAGAAAATATTTATAATATACCTTATTCATTCATATGTAAATATTATAAACACAGTAAATATTGGTTGAATGAATGAATATATTGTATATTATAAGTGTTCATCACTTTTCTACGTGTTGAGGATACAGTGGTAAATAAGCTGGACATCTTGCTTTTAGGGAGCAGCTTACATAGTCTGACATTCTCTTTGACCTTATTTATTATGGATATTATTAAATTTATGTAAACTCATGCACAACTATCCATACTTACGTGTTGCAAAAGACTAATGAATAGAGGGGTGCCTGGGTGACTCAGTTGGTTAAGAGTCCCACACTTGATTTCAGCTCAGGTCATGATGTCTCAGGGTTGTGAGATCAAGCCTTGCATCCAGCTCTGTGCTGAGTATGAAGCCTGCTTAGGATTCTCTCTTTCTCTCCCTCCCTGTTCGTCTCCTGCCATGCTCGCTCGCTCTTGCTCTCTCTCTCTCGACTAATGAATATATACCAGTGAGCATTGAATGAGAAGTTGGCATGACATTTTCCTTCCTCCAACCATCCTTTATAGAGCCTTAGGATAAGTCTCTAAAATATCTTAAGAAAAATCATGACAACAGCCAATAGTCAAGTAAAATATTAAATGGAAAATGCAAATAAGACCAATTACTTTTCTACAAAGGAAAATTTTTTCTGAGATGCATATTATGTATAATAATAAGATCTACTTGCAGGCATGCATGAGTTCAAGGAGGTCCAGGTGCAAACCACCCTCCTTTCCAAATTGCACATTGATTAGACCAGGAAGCCACGGGGTGAATTGGAAGGGACACAGGCATTGGAGTCCAACAGGCCTGGATTGCAATGCTGGCTCTTCCACTTTATATTTGTGTCGTCTTGAAAGGATCAGTTAGCCTTTTTGTGCCTGATGTCTCCTCTGTAAAAGAGTAATGGCACCACCAACCTCACAGAAATAATGTTTATATTAAAGGTAATAGGATTGTCAAAGCACCTAATAGATGACAATAAACATTATATAATTATACCTGCCATTATTTTATAGGATGCATATCATTTGACCCTCATTTACCTAAGACTCCTAGGATGTTTATTTACTTTCAAGAAGTGAGTTAAGAAAATAAATTTTCTGTCTATGAATGTAATAGCCATGGAACATTGCACATACACTACAATCCTTTCTCTAAGTTTATTTTGAGGTATTACTTAACAGTTCATGCTGATGTACTAATACCTCTTTTGATTCCTGCCACAATATATAAAACTTTATGTTATATATATTTAACCGAAATGGTATGAAATGGTCAATACGGAACCATTTTACCTATAAATATGGTAATTTCATTTGGTTCAACTTTATAATTATTGGTATTCATGCCTGTCCACTGACAGTATTTTGTGCCCCACAAAATTGATGGGGGGTCCCCATCCCCCATCAATTTATGTTTGTATCTCCCAGCACACCTTGCATTTAATAGACACCCAAAAAGCATCTTTTAAATTTCAGGTTAGTTTAGTATATCTGAATTCAGTAGAAATAAAATTAATCAAGCCAGCTACTGTTACTCTACAGCAGTAGTTCCTTGTCATTGTGGGGGAATCTCAGACCCTTTGTGAATTTCATAAAAGCTACAGACCAGTGGTTCTCAAATATTAATACATGCAGGAATCACCAAAAGATTTTTCTTGAAAATGCAAATTCTGATTTACTGGATCTGAGGTGGCTCCCGGGATTATAGATTTCTAACCAGCTGCCAAGTGATGCCAAGGCTGCTAGTCTACAACTAGACTTTGAAAAGTAAGGTTATGAACCCCTTCTTTGAACCCCTTCCTTTTTATAAGACACACATCTATACATAAACTACTTCCTCCAAACATTTCAAATTCCACCTTAATATAAATTCATTTAGGTTTCTCACCACTAACTCCCATTTCCATTCAAAAAATTTTCTGTTAAAAATTACTGTGAATCAGCATATTATTATTCCCTTCATAAAAATAAAAATCCCAATGCACAGATATGTTTGTAATTTACTAGTCTTCTGTGCAGGAGCAATTGAAATTTTTTGCTATTCTAATGAACAACAATATGGATAGCAAAAAGTGTGTAGTGGAGAATAAGTAAATGGTCTGTCGGGGCGCCCGGGTGGCTCAGTGAGTTAAAGCTTCTGCCTTCGGCTTAGGTCATGATCCCAGGGTCCTAGAATTGAGCCCCGCATCAGGCTCTCTGCCTGCTTCTCTGCCTACTTGTGATCTCTCTGTCCGTCAAATAAATAAATAAAATCTTAAAAAAAAAAGGGGGGGGGATATAGTCTGTCGCCCTAGAACAGAAGAAAATTAATAGGTCTCACAGGGACACCACCCAATGATTTAAGCCTCCTCATCACTGCTTTCTTCATATGCTGGCCTTTTCAAGATAATCAGTGCTCTTCCAGTGAATTTCTTTATACCTCATTGTATCTGCTTCTTCAGATGAGCAACACACATTATAAATTCTAACTGTAGTTAATAGAAACACTGAAATACTGAAACAGGCTTTACTGAACATCACCAAAGCAGAAAAGGATCATGGTGACCAAGACAGCCTTAACATTCCCCTCAGCTTGACTAGACTTCCAGCTGTCTTCTACCAGACTAGAAGCACTGAAGCCCCTTTTTCTCAGAATATTTACCCTAGAAAACATGGTTAGGAATCTCTGCCCCTTTAAGATGTAAACCATTTGAAAAGCCTCTTCCCAGGTTTATAAGCCAGGAATGTCTTTTTCTTTTTTCTTTTCTTTCTTTCTTTCTTTTTTAAGTGTTGTTTTTTTTTTTTTAAGATTCTATTTATTTATTTGACAGAGATCACAAGTAGGCAGAGAGGCAGGCAGAGAAAAGTGGGGAAATAGGCTCCCTGCTGAGCAAAGACCCCCGATGGGGAGCTCGATCCCAGGACCCTGGGATCATGACCTGAGCCCAAAGCAGAGGCTCAACCCACAGAGCCACCCAGGTGCCCTAGGAGTATCTTTTTCAAAGACCTGAGAACCATCTCTGAAGTAAGATCATCAAAGAAGATAGTGTCCCTTTCTCTGTGGAAGGATGGGAGCCTAAGGTCATCAGGAGCCTGACTCCAAGTTCCAAAACCACTTCCTCCCATGCACATAAGCCAATCAGCAAGTCCAGATGGCCTGCAGTTGTCTGACACCAGCTCTTTCTTTTTTCTTTCTTTCTTTCTTTTTTTTTTTTTTTTGACAGGTTAACTTTTATTGTGTAGTTGAGGAAACAAAGACATTAAAAAAAAATCTAATATACAGAATGAAAGTCACAGAATAGGTCAGGGCAAAAACAAACACTTGTGCTTTTTAAGGTTTCCAATGTAGTGGTAGAGAGAGACCACAAAACCATTTTACAAAAGTACGGACTTTACTATGTTGGGATTCGATAACTTTTTGAGGTTTTTGTTCCAACATTCTGACATAAAGAAAGATTTGTATTAACGAAGGCAACTAGAAAAATTTTTATGTAATTTTTAAGAAATTCTGTTTTCTTGAAGTTCTGTAACACCAACATCTTGTATCCATTATTTTTTTTAATTTCTTTTCAGTGTAACAGATTTCATTGTTTATGTACCACACCCAGTGCTCCATGCAATCGGTGCCCTCCATAATACCCACCACCTGGCTCCCCCAACCTCCCACCCCTCACCCCTTCAAAACCCTTAAGTTGTTTTTCAGAGTCCATAGTCTCTCATGGTTCACCTCCCCTTCCAATTTCCCTCAACTCCCTTCTCCTCTCCATCTCCCCATACATGATACCAGCTCTTAAAAAGCCCACGGCCCTTTTGTTTCAGTAGAGTTGTGATCCAGCTCCGTTCTGGTCCTTTTTCCTAATTTAAGAGCTTTGAAGAAAATCTTCCGTAACCTGTTTAACTTTGCCCGGTGCCACTTTTGCTTTAGCAGGAGACAACAAAAATATGTGATGCAACTGGTGTAGTTTCCCCAAAGTCAGACTTTCTCCTGGGTACCTTGTGTGCTTTATTTTCCTATTTATTTATGCTATTTATTTTTAAATAGCACTCGAATTTTTTTCAAGCAATGCATCCATCGAAGCCCAGAAGATATTCCAAGTATTTTAAATGTCCCCCATTCCTTGTAACAAGAAAGACTGGTAGAAGAAGAAAGGTCAGAAGTGATGGTTTTTTATTCTCTCTTTCAATAAATATGTTTATTCCTCTCTACTTTCAGTGCCCTTGGCTGCCAGATATCTGCTTGGTCCAGTGTGCAAGAGGGAATAGGGCAAACAGTACCAACTGCATCATCTTTGAAATCAACAAATTTTTGATCGGTCTTGAACTGGTGCAGGAGCGGCAGCTCCATCTGGAAACAAATATCTTAAAAGTGGAGGATGACACCAACTGCTCCCTGTCTTCAATCGAGGAGGACTTTCTCACCGCCTCTGAGCACTTGGAGGAGGAAAACGAGGTGGAAGACTATAGGAGCGGTGAGAACGGCCCCATGAAACAAACGCGCATTAGTCACCCTCTAAAAATGACTGGGATTTCAGGAAAGTTTCAGGCCGTGTCGGTTTGGCTGACACACCATAATCTTCACTTACAGAGTTTAGGGAGGACAGAAGGATAACAGACCATGAGTGAGCTGCCGACTCAAGCACTTTGACACAATGGTTGGATGGCTCCATCTCCCTAAAGATGCCTTGGGGATGCTGAAGGACATCCTCCTGCCTGCCAAGAGACTAAGACTATCACAGGGAGGAAAGTTATCTTCCCTGAGACTTCCATAAAGCCACCATTAGCTGATGCCAACTTAAACTGGCCTAATTCTTGCACTGTCTCTTAGAGGCTGGGAAGCCTGGTTTGGTTACCTAGTCCTTCTGAGCCCCAGTTTCTTTATCCAGTATTTGGGAGTGTAATAGTGCCTCTTAGCACTGCTTAACACTTAACTATATTCAGCTCTATGTATTTATAACAGTTACCTGTTATTTATGGTAAGGACATAAGGAAATAAGGCAGGAGAGTACTTAGCCCTTAGCCTTTATTCAGTTTTGAACGACAGATTCAAAGAGCTCAGTGAACAATGTGTTCTTCTTCCCCCACTCTTAGCCACAGAAGAAGGGATCCTGCTGTTTTCAGTCCCTGGGACAAGTCCCACCCAAACTTCAGAGTAAATTTTTGCAGCAAAGCTTTTGCAGCAAAGCTTACTATGGAGGTTGCTGTAAACATTCTCCCTCCTCCTTCCATGTGCACTGGGAAGCTCTGAGATGCAACTGTCTGGGTTACTTTCCCCATGGAGCCATGGGGAAAGATAATTAAGGGCATCCAGGTGGCTCTGTCAGTTTAGCATCTGCCTCCAGCTCAGGTCATGATCTCAGGGTCCTGGAATCAAGCCCCCGAATCAGTCGGCTTGTCCCTTTCCCTCTGCCCCTCCTTCACCCCCCTCGTGCTCTTTCTCCCTCTCCTCTCTCTCTCTCTCTCTCAAATAAATAAATAAAATCTTTAAAGAAAGAAAGTAAGGATCCGCACTCAGCTCCCACTGCCATCTTCTCCCACTCTGGTGTGGACATTTATATCCCACATCGAAAGACATTTTGTCGAGTGTGGTTCTATAATGAAACTCAAAAACATTTTCGGATTCATTTGTCTTTCTAAATCCTGTTTATTGGGGGGAGGGGGGAGAACCACCCCTGGTGCTATAAGGCATTTTTAAAAAGTAATTGTTACTTTTTTTTTTTTTAATAAGGCATTTTTAAAAAGTAATCTCATGAGATCCTGCTATCCAAAAAGTAATGGCGGGCCCTCATTTTGTCTTCAATAGGTTATGAGAATATAAATGTCTCAGCTAATGTTTTGGAAAGTAAAGGACCAAAGGAAGCCACTCAGGAGGAATGGAACAACAAGGAAAAGATGCTTTATGCTCTGGAAGACAAATATATTGGCAAATACCATCCAATGACGAAGGCAGAAGGATCGGTGGAAAAAGTAGAAGACACCCCTTTGAAGAGCCTCAGTGCATCACCCGAGCCATTGGAATGGAAAGGTGAAGCTGTGCAGAATAAGAGGCCAGCCACAAATTATTATCATTTAGAAAATGTTAAAGGTCATGTGGAAAAATCACAGGCACCATATATTCCTGGGGATGCTTACTTCTCCAGGATGGTTAAGAACGGTGGGCCTCCCATATATAGTGCCCTCACTAAGCATGACAACAGCTTGGGTCCAGGGGACCATGAAGATGGCACAAACTCCTTTCCTCCCAAACAGGATGGAGAAGCCACTACTGGCGAGTATGCTACAAATTTAGCAGAATCCGTGCTGCAAGATGCATTTATTCGGTTGTCCCAGTCTCAGCCTACATGGCCCCAAGATTCCGCAGTCAGTGTTTCTGTCGGAAATGCTCTGCTACCCAGTGGCTGTTCCCCTAAAGGTATGGTGGTCCCTCAGTCATGGAACAAGCTCCCCAAAATTGTCATTGTTCAGAGTCCAGATGGCAGTGATGCTGCCCCTGAGGCAGGCATCCCCTCCTGGTCTGAGATGGAGGTCTCCGTTGAAACCTCAGGTGTCCTCTCTGGAAAGAACTCCAGCAGACACCCTCAGAGTGCTCTAGAAGTTGCACTGGCTTGCGCGGCCACTGTGATTGGAACCATTTCCAGTCCTCAGGCCACAGAAAGGCTCAAAATGGAGCAAGAATCTTGGGTTTCAACGCCTCCAGTGGGAGGCCCTGAACCACTGCAAACTCAAATATCCCAAGTACTCAAGGAGCCTTCCATCAGTGAATACTCCTTTCCATCTGCTCTGTGTGGCATGACTCAGGTGGCGAGTGCTGTTGCTGTGTGTGGCCTGGGTGAAACAGGAGAGGCGAAGGCTCCGAGTGGCCTCTCCTGTGCAGCTGAGGCCTGTGCAGCCGTCCCCCCACTCTGCAGTCTGGCGACAGCGGGGAGCCTGGAGCTGGGAAATGAGGCCATTGCTTGGGCATTGCTCAAGGAGGCTGCTCTGGTTTTAACAAGGCCTAGTCCCTGCAGCAGCATTGGAGACCTCATGGAATCAATGAGCAAGAGAATCATAGAAACTGCTTCAAGGCCTCAGGTCTTTGAAAATGTCAGCTCAGAAAATGTCCTCAGGAATGATCTGGCACAGACCCTGTCCAATGTTATCCTGAAGCATTCCATTGATGAAGCTCACCAGAAAAACAAAATACTTGATCGCAACGACAGCAGGCATTCACCTGAAACCCTCGACACCTTGATGGAAAGTGCCAGTCAGCTGCTCTTCCGAGTGATATGCTTTACGTTCAAGAAGATGAGTCACTTTGTACAACTTGGGGAAGGCCCCGCTGTCCTCCCTAATGAGACCATAAGCTGGACGGAAACGGAATTAGGCTGCCGGCCACCTGACCAGGCTGGCAGTCTAGCATGGACCAAAGCCATTGAGTATTCCAGCAGCTACCCACTCAGCAATCCACGCAGCGCTAGTCTTGTGATCAATGATCTTGTAGATGATGTGTGTCCGAAGCAAAATAGCAAGGGCCCAGCGAAGCCAGGCCTCTTCCAGAACCCCATGCTGCAATCTCAGTGGCCCTGTAGACCCAGAGAGCCTCATTCTTCAACTGCTAAAACACCCCCCAGAGAAATAGATCAAAAAGCAACGGCAGGAGAAGACCCAAACGACCCTCATCCAATGCGCAGGCACAGTGAGAATGAGTACGGAGCCACTCCGGAGGGAGAGTGCACACTGGCAGTGCGCAAGGGCAGCAGAGGTTCCCAGGACGCAGAGGATGGCGCCAGTGCAAATGCCCAGAAGTATAACCGTGCCTCCCCTCTAAACAATGAAGTTCAAGTGAACCTGTCATTGTTAGGGAATGATTCGCTGCTTCCTGCTCAACCTGAGCTACAGGCAAAACAGGCAGATATATACTGCATTACGGACTTCGCGGAAGAATTAGCAGAGATGATTGTCTCCATGGCAACTGAAATCGCAGCAATTTGCCTTGACAACTCAAATGGAAAACAACCCTGGTTCTGTGCGTGGAAGAGAGGGAATGAGTTTCCGGTTTCCCCGAACGTATCCTGCCGGTCCTTGAAGAGGAAGAAGGAAAGCCAGACCGGTGGGGCCGCAGTGAGGAAGCACAAACCACCAAGACTCAGCGAGATCAAGAGGAAAACCGATGAGCACCCGGAGCTTAAGGAGAAGCTGATGAACAGGGTCATGGATGAGTCGATGAACCTTGAGGACGTCCCGGATTCTGTCAGTATTTTTGCAAACGAAGTGGCAGCCAAGATCATGAACCTAACAGAGTTCTCCACGGGGGACGGCGGCTGGCAAGCCCAGAGCCATCCCCGGAACCGGTTACTCAGTGGAGACAGGTGGAACCGGCCGAAGGCCTCCAGCTGTGAAAGCATCCCAGAGGAAGACTCGAACGCCCAGGCTTATGTAAACAGCCTGGGTTTAATGAGTACCCTAAGTCAGCCAGTTAGCAGGGCCAGCTCTGTCTCCAAGCAGTCCAGCTGTGAGAGCATCACTGAGGAGTTTTCCAGGTTCATGGTGAACCAGATGGAAAATGAAGGAAGAGGGTTTGAGTTACTGCTGGATTACTATGCGGGCAAGAACGCCAGCAGCATCCTGAACTCGGCCATGCAACAGGCATGTCGTAAAAATGACCATCTCAGTGTGAGGCCGAGCTGTCCCTCTAAGCAGTCCAGCACCGAGAGCATAACCGAGGAGTTTTATAGGTACATGCTGAGGGACATTGAAAGAGAAAGCAGGGACAGCACCTCCTCCAGACGAAGCAGCCAGGATTGGACCGTTGGCTTATTGTCACCTTCTCTGCGATCTCCGTTGTGTTACAGACAGTCCTCCATGCCAGATAGCAGATCCCTGGGGGCCAGGCTGACAGTGAATGCACCCATCAAAGCCAACTCTTTGGATGGCTTCGCTCAAAACAGCCAGCAAGATTTCCTAAGTGTACATCCAGTCAGTAGCGCTTCTTCCTTGGGTCTCTGCAAATCTGACTCTTGCTTGTATTGGAGAGGTGGAACTGACCAGATCACCAACATGTTAATTCACGAGACGTGGGCAAACTCAATCAAAGCCCTCATGCAGAAGAACAAAATTATAGTGGATGATGCCGAGGCAGCTGAGGTTGATCCTGCCTCTGGTGGCTCTCCCATGCAAGTGGAGAAATGTGCAAACAGACCAGCTTCAAGCAGAGTGCAAAGTGGGCCAAGTCTTTTTCTTCAGGAGCCCATTGATAACCCAAGGAAAGGCTCCGTTACCGAAAGCAAACAGCCCTCGGTGTTGTCTCAGAGCAAAGCTGCTCCTCTTACAAACCACAACAGTTTAGATTCTTTTAAAAAGGAAACTTCTTCATGCTATGGGACTATGCCTGTAAACCGCACCAGGAGGTCACTTTGCTCAAGAGAAGTGCCTTTAATTCACATCGAAACGGATCAGAGAGAAGAGTGTGTTGGAGAACCTGAACATTCCCCCTCTGAAACCAGGCCCCTACAAGAAGCAGAGGAGCATTTGAAAGATGAAAATGTCCCAGATGTGGTGAAGGGTAGAGACACTGCTGGGAGTACCTGCCAGAACCCCAGGTAAGTGAGGGTTACCTAGACTAGAGAGGGTGTTTGGGACTGGAGTTTTCCTCTTAATTAGTATTTATTCTAAATCCTAGGGACTTCACTGATGCCAGAACTGAAATCTTGAGACAATAAATGACCTTCGTGGGTTAATATACATTTACATTAGAAAGTTGGAAGTAATTTTTTAAAATTTCTTAAAAAATTGTGTTCATCTCTATAATGGAGGAGATAGAGTTTTATTTTCCCCATGAAAATTAATATCCCATACTATGTTACCTCTTAAAATTAAGTCTCGAAAATTTTCAAGCAAAAAAGAAAATTACATCAACTTATTTGAAAAAACCCTAAATTTAAATTTTAATATTGGAATGTGACATTAAATACTTTGGTATCATTTTTCTCTATCATCTGTTAAGATTTTCTGTTTTGTTTTGTTCTAAAAATCTTTGCAAGGACACCATGCCCCACAAATGCTGGACCTTCACACGCTTGGTCCAATCATGGTAGTGTTACAAAGTAAAATTAGAATTTTGCTATTTCAATAGTTCCTTTCCAGAAAATTGTAGCGTAGGTGATGATGTATTCTGAATCTGAGACAAAGAAATTATTTCATTCCAAGTGCTTAAGGAAGAGTCCATCCTTTTACATCTCCCCTTTTCTGTAGAAATTCATAATATTCTTGAATATGAGACCATTGTACCATTTAAAAATTTATTATTGAAGTTTAGTTGACATATTATATTAGTTTCAAGTGTACAGCACAGTGATTGAACAGTTCTACTCTATGTTACTCAGTTCTCACTAATGTAGTCACCATCGATCACCATACATTGTTATAGTATTACTGACTATAATCCCTATGCTGTACTTTTCATCTCCATGCTTATTTGTTTTATACTTTTTTTTTCTCTAGCTACGTAAGACAGAAAAAAAAAAAAAAACAGAAATTAAGCTACTACCATTGGAAAACATAAGTTGGAGACATAACCCATGTTGTCTTTTCAGGGACATATGTCTATTATACAAAGAACCCATTAGTTAGGTGCAATAAACAAGTTGAAACAGTCTTTATCAAATTTCAACTGCTCTAGAAAATCCTTAATACTTCCCCACCCTACCAGGGAAGCAGATCGGTGCTCCCTATTGCTATAGGGCATCATTATAAGGTATGGATGGTGGTGGTGGTCTAGGTGCACATGAGTATTTCTTTCTTAGCCACTTGGTACTGAGAACTTTCCAATTGACTTAAATCTTGGAAGAATTCGAGGGGGAGGGGACTAGAAAACTTACAAACAAAAGAACATAAAGTTTAAAAAAATGAAATATAGGCCAAGCTGACCAAAACAAGTTCAGTAATTCTCCAGTTTTAGACAATATTTATCAAAGTCTTACAGAAGTAACATACCTCACTTTAGTAGTGAGGTGGTGACCTCCAGGAAGTAGAGAAACTCCAGAAACAAACTTTTTTAAAGTGATCAGAGTTGAAGAAACAAAATAACCAAGTGTGATATATATGAAAATGGAAAAGTTTTATTTTAAAGATTTTATTTATTTATTTGAAGAGAGAGATCTCAAGTAGGCAGAGAAGCAGGCGGCAGGGTGGTGGGGGGGGAGGCTCCCTGCTGAACAGAAAGCCTGATGTGGGGCTTGATCCCAGGACCCTGGGGCCATGACCTGAGCTGAAAGCAGAGGCTTTAACCCACTAAGCCACCCAGGCACCCCGGAAAAGTTTTATTTTAGATTCCAGGTGTCTGACATAGCATCTTCTTCAATGTCATCATAAACCAGCCAAGATATTTAGCCAAAGAAAGTTAGGGAGCATTTTGGACATGTAGTTCAACAAGATTCATGGCTACAGGCTCAAATCAAATACTGATTGCCTCTGAAGTGAAATAATATTCATTATACAATTTTGAGTGGAATGTCACTAATATTATATGTATATATATATATATATGTCACTATATATTATTAAAATATATACAACCTAGAGACTTCCAAAAAATTGAGGAAATGTGCATAAATAAAGCCTCCCACTGATTTAGATTCATATTCCATATAAGGACCCAAGCACATATTTTTTCTACTCATAATATAGACTTCTGATTTGGTTTTCCAACAACCAAAGAAAAAAGAATATAGAATCATCAGTCTTAGAAACTGTCAGCAAGAGCTGACTCTGTTTCCAAAACATAACATTGAATTATATTTTTCTTTGTGAAGAAAACATAACATTGAATTATATATTTTTCTTTGTGAAGCAGTATATGGAATTATTGAATGCCACTAACTAATTTTGAGGAAGTTCCCTAATCTCCCTATGTCAGTTTACTCACCGATAGGGATAAAGCTCTTAACTCAGTGCCTCGTCCATTAGAAGTATTCAATAAATGTTTACTTTATGGTTGTCGTTGTTGTTGTTCAGAGTTAGGGTATATGACTGCCTTTGTTTTAAGAAATGTTTTTTCCCCAGAGAAACCTGTTATGAACAATGTGAAATTTTTATTAAAACAGAAGTACTAAGATTTACAAGGAGGGAATTAGTTATATTTAGATCATGTTTTCTAAGCTCAAGGTTGTTATTGGGGATTTGATATGTCAAAATATAAAACTCAGTACTCTGTGAAATAGTTCCTGACTACTTAACACATGGAAAGAAGTTACACAGACACTCTTGATTCTGTTTGGCCATAGGGAGATGTGATGTCCTGAAGATATTTCTAGGCTTCTCTTTGAAGGACATTTTCACAATTCTGCCAAAAACTTCATAAAAACCCAACATACTGAAATAAAATCACTTTCTTAATTTTCTTTTATTTGAAAAAAAAATAACAATTTCAAGATTCATTATGGAAGTCATGTTCAAATGGAAATAGCTTTTGTATTTGAAGCTGCCACATTTGTCCAGATACCTGAATAACCCCTCAATTATAAAGAAGGTAAATGATTTAGGATAGCCCAATTCTTGATTTCTGGAAAAAAGAGTGTTCTATTGGTAGGCAATAATATGTTCTTAACTCAGCTGCCTTCTCTGAGATTATTGAAGAGCAATTATACAACTTTTTGACAATTTGATATCACAAGTTATAAACAACAAGCTGAGAATTCTGAGCATTCGTATATTGTCCTCATTGGCATAATCTGTTTTTTTAAAGTGTATTTTATGTTGTGTTTTGATTTCTATTGCTTCAAGAAAACAATTATTCATCCAACAAATATTTGCACGTCCATCCTGTGATACACACTGCCCTTGGGGCTAAATAAACAGTAGAGAATAGGGATTTAGTACCTGCTGTCATAGCTCCTACACACCCAGTGGGAGACAAGACAATATGCTATGGGAAGACCCTTTGGGAAGAGATTATTACAGTGTGTTAGGAGAGGGAAATAAAAGGAATAATGTGATGGAGAACAACTGGTTGGGGAATGCGGTTACTTAAGATAGAGTGTGGGCATTTGGATGAGACCTGGGACAAGAGAGTGTGCCAACCATGTAAAGATTTGAAGTAAAAGATACACATTTGTGTTTCAAAGAGTACTAGTGTTCTATCTAGCCTAAAAAAAATCCTCCCACCACAGATCACCTAGAAATCCCACATTAAATATTGTAAATATCCCTTTTGAATACAGAGCTGCCCTTAACAGTATTAAATAAATAATGATAATGAAATCTTGGAGGCAGAAAATGAAGGATATAGAAATAAAAGTAGTAAACAAAAGTAGTGATTCTGCGCTTGCTCTTAAGGACTTTCCAGTCTCCCTAACCTACAAGTTCACTTTCTAAAAGCTAGTGAAAAGTAGGAAATAAGACTGTGGGTCCATGAATGGTGAAGACTTAGGAATGACACCAACCTCCATATCTTGAAGTGTTATGCCCTCAGAAAAAGTACAAACAGTAAAAAGGGTCAATCACCAGAAAAGGAGTTGATAATAACAGTTATCTTTTGGGGTTAGGGCTCTAGATAGAAGGGGAAAAGTCCTCCAAGAATTTACACCATGGCTTCCCTAATGTATATGTGAGGTTTTAATTTACACCATCTGTGTGGTCCAGAAAACCCCAAGTTGGTAAATTAATAAAGCAATTTCAGGTTAACAACACTGTGAGATCTTGGCAGAGACAACAATAAATCTCTGGATATTTAAGCCCAAGTCTCAAAAGCTTTCAATAGATAAAGCCCCATCAAATAAGCGGTCAGAACCTCAAATCACAAGATACACAAGGAATCAAAGCACTGTGAGCAAGACTCAGTACAAATACCAAATACTAGGATTAGCCCTAATAAGGATTTCAGATATAGGAATTATTAGATACAGAATATAAAATAAATATTTTTAAAATATTTTTAAAATAATATATATAAACTAGGAATGAAGAATAAACTATAATTAAAATAGAATGAGGCAGGCTTTAAAATTAGTTAAATACTACAAGAGATGACAAATATAATCACTGAAATTAAAATGTCTATTATAAAAAATAATTACTAAGAGATAAAACCATTGAAATAAGGCTTTAATGGCATACTTGCAGAGAGAACTATAGAAAAAGATAAATGTGTAAGGAACTTTGTTTCCATTCATGATGGAATAACTAAAGCTGAGTTTACTCTGCTTCTGTAAACAACCAGATAAATGTGCAGTATATATGAAACAATTGTTGTCAGACTTTGAACAACAAGAAGCCCTTTGAAAGAAGGAAACAAACATGGTGACCCTGATAATTGCCCAAAAACTCTGCCTAAATTCTTTTCAGGCAACAGTGCAAAGTGAACAAACCTAAGCAGAGCTCAGCAGGCACTTTCAGTTAAGAAGTCAGAGATTAGGGGTGCTACACAGAGAAAGAACTCCAGGAGCCTACAGAGCCACCTGAGCCACCTGCTGAATGTTTTTTGTTTTAATTTATTTTTTATTTTCAGCATAACAGTATTCATTATTTTTTGCACCACACCCAGTGCTCCATGCAATCCGTCCCCTCTATAATACCCACCACCTGGTACCCGACCTCCCACCCCTCACCCCTTCAAAACCCTCAGATTGTTTTTCAGAGTCCATAGTCTTTCATGGTTCACCTCCCCTTCCAATTTACCCCAACTCCCTTCTCCTCTCTATCTCCCCATGTCCTCCATGCTATTTGTTATGCTCCACAAATAAGTGAAACCATATGATAATTGACTCTCTCTGCTTGATTTATTTCACTCAGCATAATCTTGTCCAGTCCCGTCCATGTTGCTACAAAAGTTGGGTATTCGTCCTTTCTGATAGAGGCATAATACTCCATAGTGTATATGGACCACATCTTCCTTATCCATTTGTCTGTTGAAGGGCATCTTGGTTCTTTCCACAGTTTGGCGACCGTGGCCATTGCTGCTATAAACATTGGGGTACAGATGGCCCTTCTTTTCACTACATCTGTATCTTTGGGGTAAATACCCAGGAGTGCAATGGCAGGGCCATAGGGAAGTTTTATTTTTAATTTCTTGAGGAATCTCCACACTGTTCTCCAAAGAGGCTGCACCAACTTTAGAACAAATTATTAAGAGAAGAGAGAAGAACCACATGGTCCTCTCAATTGATACAGAAAAAGCATTTGACAAAATCCAGCATCTGTTCCTGATTAAAACACTTCAAAGTATAGGGATAGAGGGAACATTCCTGAACTTCATAAAATCTATCTATGGAAGACCTACAGCAAATATCATCCTCAATAGGAAAAAGCTTGCATCCTTCCCGTTGAGATCAGGAACACAAGGATGCCCACTCTCACCACTCTTGTTCAACATAGTATTAGAAGTCCTAGCAACAGCAATCAGACAACAAAGAGAAATAAAAGGTATCCAAATTGGTAATGAAAAAGTCACACTCTCTCTCTTTGCAGATGACATGATTCTTTATATGGAAAACGCAAAAGACTCCACCCCCAAACTACTAGAACTCATACAACAATTCAGCAACGTGGCAGGATACAAAGTCAATGTACAGAAATCAGTGGCTTTCTTATACACTAATAATGAAAATACTAATAAGGGAAATTAGAGAATCGATTCCATTTACAATAGCACCAAGAACCATAAGATACCTGGGAATAAACCTAACCAAAGAGGTAAAGGATCTGTACTCGAGGAACTACAGAACACTCATGAAAGAAATTGAAAAAGACACAAAAAGATGGAAGACCATTCAGTTGCTGAATGTTAAACAGTGCATATATAGGTGAAACCCCATGACGCCAAAGAGCTGTAAGCTGAAGAATTCCACAGGTTCACAGGGGACCTGGAGAATTTTATTTCCAACCAGAGTAGAGAATCCATATGAAACACTTGTAACATTTATCAGAGACCCTAAAAGCATCACATTATAGATGTAAGGCTAAATTACCCTTAAAAATAAAAGCTAATCTAAACTTGCTCTAAAAAACTTGAAAATAACATTGAAAAGATCAAACTGAACTGAAACTCCAGTTTAACCTAGAGGGAGTCTAACACACTTTAAAGAAATACAGCAAAATCCAGCATAAATTTACAACATAAGATCCAATTTAAGAATGTTTCACATATACCATAAAAGATCCTGAACTCTAGGAAACAAACTGAGGGTTGCTAAAAGGGAGGTGGGTGAGGGGAAGAGATAACTGGGTGATGGGCATTAAGGAGGGCACCTGATATAATGAGCACTGGGTGTTATATGCAACTGATGAATCGCTAAATTCTACTTCTAAAACTAATTTTTAAAAGTGTTAAAAAAATGAAATAAAAAAAGCAGAAAAATGTCACTCATAACCAATAGGATAATCAGTCAATATAAATATATTCAGGAAGTAGAAAGATGATGAAATTAGCAAAGGCTTTAAATAGGTATTACAAATGTGGTCCAATATTTGAAGGTACACATGAATATATAGTTTGGTTAAAATTATAAATTCACAAATCATGAAGTACAGTGAATCCTAAGCAAGATAAACAAAAAGAAAACCACATCAAGGCACATCATAATCAAGTTATTATAAACCAAAGACAAAGAAATAGTCCTAAAAGCAGCTCAGAGGAAAAAATAACTTACACATTGAGGAACATAATGAAGATTTCAGGTTTCTCATCAGAAAAAAATGAAAGTTAAAGGATGAAGAATGACATCTTTCCTGTGCAGAAGGAAAAAGCTGCCAACTCAGTAGTCTTCACTTACAAAAAAAAAAAAAAAAAAAAAAAGGCTATCAAAGGATAAGACTCAATATTGTCAAGATGTCAGTTTTTCCTAACTTGATTTATAAATTTAGTGCAATCCCATCAAAACTCCAGCTTGTGGGTTTTGTGGCTATGAATAAAATCATCCCAAAGTTTATGAAAGACTGTATTAAAGGAGAATAGCCAGGACCATATTAAAGAAGAAAAAATCAGACTGCCACTATTTGTCTTCAAGAGTTACTATAAAGCTACAGTAATCAAGACAGTGTGACATTGGCAAAAGAATGACGAATGGAATAGAAATCCCAGAACTAGATCCACACAAATATAGTTAATTGATTTTTGGTAAAGAATCGAAGGCAATACAATGGAAAAAGGATAGTCTTTTCAAGAAATACTGGTGGAACAGCTTGATACTCACAAGCCAAAAAATAAGTCTAGAAACAAAACAGTTTTCAAAAACTTAACTCAAAATGGATTCTATATCTAAGTGTAAAATTTGATAAAACTATAAAACCCTAGGAGATGACATATGAGAACATTCAGGTGAGCTTGGGTTTGGCAATGACCTTTTATTATTTTTTTTAAAGGTTTTATTTGTTTATTTGACAGAGAGAAATCACAAGTAGATGGAGAGGCAGGCAGAGAGAGAGAGGGAAGCAGGCTCTCTGCTGAGCAGAGAGCCCGATGCGGGACTCGATCCCAGGACTCTGAGATCACGACCTGAGCCGAAGGCAGCGGCCCAACCCACTGAGCCACCCAGGCGCCCCGGCAATGACCTTTAAGATAAAATATCAAAGACATGATTCATGAGAAACATAATTGATAAACTGGACTTTATTAAAATTAAAAACTCTTGCTCCCTGAGAGACATTTGTCAACCAGACCAGAAGACAAGCTGAAGACTGGGATAAAATACTCCCCAAAACATATCTGATATAGGACTATTTTCCAAAATATATAAAGAACTCTTATAAAAAACTCCATAATAAGAAAACAACCAACCTGACTTTAAAAGTGGGCAAAAGACTTCAACAGACACCTCATCAAAGAAGATATACAGAAGACAAATAAGCATATGAAAAGATGCTCAATATCATATGTTTTTAGGCAATTTCAAATTGAAACAACCAAGAGATGCTACTACACACCTACTAGAATGGCCAAAATAATTAAAAAATATATATATCGGCAACACAAAATGCTGAGAAAAATGTGGAACAATAGGAATTCATATTTATTGCTGGTAGGAATGCAGGGATGGCAAACCACTTTGAAAGACAGTTTGGCAGCTTCTTACAAAAATAAGCATGCACTTATCATATGATCCAAAAGTAATCCCCTTGGGTATTTATCAAAATGAGTGGAAAATCTATGTCTACATGAAACATCAGCCCACAGGATTTTATAGCAGCTTTACTCATAATTGACGTACTTGGAAACAACCAAGATTTCCTCTAGTAGGTTAATGAAGAAATAAACACTGCTACATCCAGGCAACAGAAAGTTATTCAGCACTAAAAATAAGTGAGCTATTAAGCCATGAAAAAACATGGAGGAAATTCAAATGCATATTATTAAGGGAAAAAAAAAACAATCTAAAATGTTACATACTGTAGGATTCCGACCTTCAGGGGAAAGGTAGCAAAAAGATCAGTGGTTGCCAGAGGTTAGGAGGGAAGGAAGCATGACCAGATGGAACCCAGAAGGTTTTTAGAACAATAAAACCATTCTGTGTGATACTAAACTGGTGAATACATGTCATTATAAATTAGTCCAAATCCATAAAATGCACAGCACCAAAGTGAACCCTAATGTAAGCTATGGATTTGGGGTGTTACATTGATTGTAACAAATACATCACTTTAGTGCAAGATGTTGATAGTGGAGGCTGTGCATGTGTGGGGCCAGCGGCACATAGGAACTCTTGTTCTCTCCACTCAGTTTTAGAACCTAAAGTAGCTCTAAAAAGTAAATAAACAAATAAATAAAGCCTATTGAAAGTTTTTTAAATAAGAGCAACATAGTAACTTCATAAACAAACAAAATCTCTGAGAGAACATGTCACGAGGAGATCTGCACAAAAGGAAGTGCTAATGAAGTCATTAGGCTGAAGGAAAATTATACTGGTAGGATCTTGGACTACCTAAAGGAACCAAGATTTCCACAAATACTAAGTATGTGAGTAAATACAAAACACTTTCTCTATGTTTAAATTTTCTTTAAAATATAATTATTTAAAAGAAAAAGAAGATTTATGATATATGTAAAACTAAAATATATGTTGGTTATGATGCAAAGGATGGGAAGGAGAAATGGAAGTACACTGTTGTAAAAATCTTCCATTCTATGTGACTTGGTTATGTAATCTAAGGTGGACTAAGAAATTGGATGCATACTATAAACCCTGGAATGACTACTAAAAATATAAGACAAAGACCCATGGCAATAAACTAATAGGGGAGATAAAGTGGAATGCTAAAAATACTTCAGTTAATCTGGAGAAATGCAGGAAAAGAGGAGAATAGAAACAAAGGACAGATGACACTAATAGTAAATAATTACCAAGGTGATATTTAAACACAATCCTATTGATAAGTGCACTAATTCTTAATGATCTAAACACTTCAGTTAGAAAAAAAAATTAAAATAAAAAAAATAAACATTTCAGTTAAAAGACAGATTGTCAGACTGAGTATAAAAGCAAACCTCTGCTATAACACTCTATAAGAAATGTGCTTCAAATATAAAGACATATACAGGTAAAAAATAAAAGAATGGAAAAAGAAATATCAAATGTGAAATAAGATAGGATAAAAAGAAATATGGAGTAACTATATTAATATCAGACTGAGTAGATTTCAAAACATGGAATTTTATCAGATTTAAAGAGGGATATTTTATAATGATAGAGGACCTGGTTCAGTAATAAAACAGTAATTGTAAATATGTAATCACCTAAATAACAAAAATTCAAACTACATGAAACAAAATCTGATAGAGCTAGAGCTGGAAGACTGGAAGGCAAAATAGACAAATCCACAATCAGAGTTGGAAAGTTTTGCACCCTTCTCTCAGTAACTAGCAGAATAGTAGAGAGAAACTGGATAATGATATTTAACATTTGAATGTTTTCAGTCGAGTTGACCTAATTAACATTTATTAAACCTTCCACCAACAGTAGCAGTAAATACATTTTTTCAAGTGTACTTGAAACATTAACCAGGGTAGGCCATGAGACCATAAAATAAGTCTTAATAAGTTGAAAAAAATAACCTAGAATATCATGGAGCATTTTCTCTGATCGCAGTGAAATTAAACACAATCAAAACATCTAGGAAATCTTCCCAAATATTTGGAAATTAGCAACACACTTCTAAAGTACCCATTGGTCAAATAAAAAATCATAAGGAAAATTAAGATAAACTTTAAAGTTAATGAAAATGGGGACGCCTGGGTAGCTCAGTCAGTTAAGCATCTGCCTCTCACGTAGGTCATGATCCCAGGGTCCTTGGGATGGAACCCCACATCTGACTCCCTGTTCTGTGGGTAGCCTGTTTCTCCCTTTCTCTCTCCTCCTGCTCATGCTCTTTCTCTGGATCACTCTTTCTCTCAAATAAGTAAATAAATAAAATCTTTCTTTTTTTTTTTTAAGTGAATGAAAACAAAAACACAATATATCAAAATTTGCAGGGATTTTTTTTTTTAAGAAGAATTGTCTAACATCAACAATCTAAACTTCCACCTTAAGACACTAAGAAAAGATGGTCAAATTAAATCCAAGGTAATATAAGGAAAGAAGTAATAAAAATAAGAGCAAAGATCAACAATTAACAGAAATAGAAAAGAATAGAGAAAAATCAAAGAAACAAATGTTTTTTTTAGTTGAAATATTAGTGAATAAAGACATGTTTATGCATTTAAAGTTAAAATAAAATATTTAAAATGTGTATGTTTAACAAAAACAAGTTAAAATGGATGAAAGACCTAACTGTGAGACAAAAACCATCAAAATCCTAGAGAACACAGGCAGAAACCTCTTGGACCTCAGCAGTAACAACCTCCTATAAATATGTCTCCAGAGACAACGTGAAAAAAAAAGTAAAAATGAACTATTGGGACTTTATCAAAGAGCTTCTGCACAGTGAAGGAAACAATCAACAAAGTTAAAAAGCAGCCTATGGAATGGGAGAAGATATTTACAAACAACATACCTGATAAAAGGTTAGTATCCAAAATCTATAAAGAACTTAACAAATCCAACACTCAAGAAACAAATAATTCAGCTAAGAAATGAGCAGAAGACATAGACACTTTTCCAAAGAAGATACCCAGATGACTAACACATGAAAAGATACTCAACATCAATCATCATCATGGAAATAGAAATCCAAACCATGATGAGATACTATCTCACACCTGTCAGAATGGCTAAAATAAGCAAAACAAGAAACAACAGTTTTCTTTGGAATGCAGAGAAAGGGGAATGCTCTTGCACTGTTAGTGGGAATGCAAGCTGGCACAGCCACTCTAAAGAATGTATGGAGGTTCTTCGAAACATTAAAATAGAGCTAGCCTACAATCCAGCAACTGAACCACTAGGTATTTACCCAAAGGATACAAAAATACATATTCCAAGGGCACACGCACCTTGATGTTTATAATAGCATTATCAACAATAGCCAAACTATGGAGAGAGTTCATATCCATCAACTGATGAATGGATAAAGAAGATGTGGCATATATACATATATACAGACAATGGAATATTGCTCAGCCATCAGAAAGAATGAAATCTTGTCACTTGCACTGACATGGATGGAATGAGGTGGTATTATGCTGAACGAAATAAGTCAGAGAAAGAAAAATACCATATGATTTTGCTCATATGTGGAATTTAAGAAACAAGACAGGTGATGGGCGCCTGGGTGGCTCAGTGAGTTAAGCTCAGGTCATGATCTCAGGGTCCTGGGATCGAGTCCTGCATTGAGCTCTCTGCTCAGCAGGGAGCCTGCTTCTCTTCCTCTCTCTCTGCCTGCCTCTCTTACTTGTGATCTCTATCAAATAAATAAATAAAATCTTTAAAAAAAAAAAAAGAAAGAAAGAAGACAGGTGGATATATGGGAAGGAGAGGGAAAGGAAAAAACTATGAGGGACTTTTAAGACAGAGAACAAAGTGAGGGTTGATTGAGGGAGGTGGGCAGGGGTGGGTTAGATAGGTGATGGGTATGAAGAAGGGCAGTTGTTGTGCTGAGTACTGGGTGTTGTATGTAAATGATGAATCACTGAATTCTACTCCAGAAACCAATATTGCCCTGTAGGTTAACTAACTAAAATTTAAATTAAAAAAAAAAATGTGTGTGTGTATGTTTGTTATGATTTCCCTCTTCAATGAGCTTTTTATAACTGAACAAGTAGATGACCCATTGGAAAGAGGGTTTTTACTGTAGTTCTATATTTTTTTATTGCTACCTCCTACCTATGGAAAGATATTTCTATTTTCCATTTACAGTGATGATTCAAAATTTCTTTATTAAAATAAACATTTAGGTTACCTAAACCAGTTTTTACAATATTTACCAAATACAGGGGGAATTCAGGTATGGCAAAAATCATGACAGTGGTTTGTTGGTAAATTTAGTTGCGGGAATGTTAGGCTAGATCATTTCTGAGGTCCTGGCTAACTCAAAAATTCTATAATTGATTTTAATATCATATGAGAAAACAGTCCTCTGAAGCTCTGTATGTGAACTATGAAATCAGAAGTGGAAAAAGACCATCTACATATATTTGCATAACACATCTGTGCATTATTCATAAATAAATGAGCAAAGCTATCCATTTATCTCAAAAGAAAATGAAAACCAGTGTTTTAGGTCATCATTATTCATTTTGAATTCCCGGTTATGTGACATAGAATATGAGATTTACTGTAAATAGACCATGAAACTAGATAAAATAAAATATGCCGACAGACTCATTTTTAACCTGAATATCCAATGTCAATCACTGAGATTTAACTTCTGCTTTAGTGAGAAATACCCTGGGATTAGTTTTTCTCATAATGTAAGGTTTTAGTTTAGTAAAGAATTAGTCTGGGAAATTTCTTTCTACCTAAGCAAACAGATGGTTGTAGAAGCCTCTCCTTTGTGCTCAGTTCTTGGCTTATTTACCTCTTCAGGGGGATTATTTATGTTTTCAATAAACTTTTCTTTCATTTGAATTAAACTAAATTCACCCAATGTCTTTTCAGTTGAAGTCGCTCTCTCACTTTCTCCCTACTCAATTTGGAAATATCTCAACATTTTAGAAAGGAAAATCAAGCTTATTAAGGACTTTTTTTTTTTCATCAAGTGTTAGTCGCACAGAATGCTAGAAACAGCCACACCTTAATACTGTATCTATCCAGAATGCTGTGGGAAGGATTCTTAGAAGCCAGGCCCCAAAGCTTTTGTGAAATTTTCTAGGTAACCAGTTCACATATCAAAAAGGAAAATTTTCATCAAACCTCAAAATTTATACATTTGAAACTCTACTCTCTATATTAGAACTCATTTAAAAAATTTTCAAGTATAGCCATTTTTGGAGAAAGGATAATGGTACTAATCCTAAAACTGAAGAGAATTACATAGAATTTTCTGCAGCCAATATATTATTTTCTATGAAGGAGATTGAGTGCCTTGGATTGCATCCCCTGGGAACAGACCTTAAGAGGTAGAGTTTCAGGTTGATGATCTGGTAGGATGTGCTTTCCAGAGATATGTGTGCATACATCCGTAAATAGGTAGAAAAGGCAGGATTGTAGGGAGAGAAGGTTCCCCTAAATATGTTTGCAACTGAGGCTTCAGCACATCCTACAGGAACCCCTGAAGAGGAAATGGTCTGTCGGGTTTAGTGCCAAGTGAGACAAGAACTAGCCTTTGTGTTTTTGTATCACCTGGTTGATGGGATGTTCACTGAGAGAGGGTATGACCTTGGCCAGACAACTCTAGGCCTGCTGGTTATTCCCAGTGTGCACTGTCAACAGCCAATATTCTCTGAAGACAGTGTGCAATGGCCCAGAAAAGCATTCTAGTATCCCCTACACCAGGCTGTCACATTTTTTTGTTGTCGCTTCAGAGATACACTCTTACTTTTTGCTTGCGTTATTAAGGTGCTTCTCTCCTATACTATTAATTTTGATGATTGTCAGTGTCAGGAGAAAGGTTGCATGAATATGTTCATATTTCTGTAGATCTGGCTTTCTGAACAAAGAGTGTTGGCACCTGGATCAAAGGACGATTGAATACTAGCCCTAAAGATAGAGACTTTTAGAGAGATACAGATTTATGTTCCTGAAGCTATTTGTTTATCATCTAGGGTGGTATAGTAGAGACCATTTCCTTCTCTCTTCAGGGAGCATTTGGATTTGTTTATAAGTGACCTCTCTCACTCTCTTTCACTTTCTGTCAGTCTGTCTCTCTCTTTCTCTCTCCTTTCTCTCCCTCCCTGGTGAAGAGATAAAATTTAAAATCATTTTTTTTTAAATTTTCAGCATAACAGTATTCAATATTTTTTCACCACCCCCAGTGCTCCATGTAATCCGTGCCCTCTATAATACCCACCACCTGGTACCCTAACCTCCCACCCCCCCCCCACCACTTCAAACCCCTCAGATCTTTTTTCAGAGTCCATAGTCTCTCATGGTTCACCTCCCCTTCCAATTTCCCCCAACTCCCTTCTCCTCTCTAACTCCCCATGTCCTCCATGCTATTTGTTATGCTCCACAAATAAGTGAAACCATATGATAATTGACTCTCTCTGCTTGACTTATTTCACTCAGCTTAATCTCTTCCAGTCCCATCCATGTTGCTACAAAAGTTGGGTATTCATCCTTTCTGATGGAGGCATAATACTCCATAGTGTATATGGACCACACTTTCCTTATCCATTCGTCCGTTGTGGTATTTGTCTTTCTCTGTTTGGCTTATTTCACTTAACAGTATACTGCCTAGTTCCATCTATGCTGTCGCAAATGGCAAGACTGTAGTTTTTTTATGACTAAGTAGTATTCCATTATATATATTTATTATATATTCTTTTTTAAAGATTTTATTTTTTTAAGTTTTTTAAATTTATTTGAGAGAAAGGGAGATCACAAGTAGACAGAGAGGTAGGCAGAGAGAGAGGGGGGAAGCAGGCCCTCTGCTGAGCAGAGAGCCCAATGTGGGGCTCGATCCCAGGACCCTGAGATCATAACCTGAGCTGAAGGCAGAGGTTTAACCCACTGAGCCACCCAGGTGCCCTTTTTTATTGTATGTTCTTTATCCACTCATCTACTGATGGACATTTAGGTTCTTTCCATATTTTGGTTATTGTTAATAGAGCTGAAATAAATCAGCGTGTGTATGTCCTTTCAAATTATTGTTTTTGGTTGGAGGAGATAACTTCCTAAAAAAAAAAAAAAGGAATTTCTGGATCATATGAAAGAGGAGAAATAGTTGGGGCTCAACTGTTAGAAGGCCAATAAAATATAGTCCAGCCAAGGAGTAATGATGCAATGGCCATGAGTCTCAAAACTTGAGGTCTAATGTCTGGTACTAACTCTTGTTGCACCTTGGACAAATCATATAACCTCACCAGGCTTCTGCATCCTGATCTACAGGAAATCTCTGAGGTTCCTTCCAAATCTAAGTTCAAGCAATTTAGAAGGATCTAAATTAAGATAATTTCATGAGCAGAGAGACAGAAAGGTCAATGGAAATAAAAAACACAAGAAGAGGATGGGAGGGCAATCAGAATTCGTTTAAGATACGTTGATTTCAGAAGTTAATGAGACAGATTGAATATGTTCAGAAGACCAACTGAAAAGAGAGCCGCAGAAGCAGGAAGAGAGGCCCTGGCTGGAGTTCAGATTTAGAAGCTATTTCCATAGACAGGAGAGTAGATGAAATTGTTAGGGACAGACTGGAAAAGGGCAAGGATGGACATAACAGCCCTGAGAGGCAAGCAGTTTCTTCGCAAAGTGTGACCAGAGAGCCAGAAAGTCCTGGGAGGCTAGGGACCAAAACAAAGGCTTGCTACGAGAAAAGCCTGTCAGATCAAGGGTTAAATGCTTTGGAGAGCAACTTAACCTTAAAAAGCACTCATCTAGAAAGACGGTGCTGATATACATCAGAGGTTTCAGAGGGAGAGGATGGTTTAAAACGGTAGCTACGAATGCCAAATGTGTTCAGAGGCATTTGCAAGCAATTTGACTCTGTAAACCTCCAGAACCTGGTGGGTGTTTTTCTTCCAACATGGTCCACATGCCACTTGCATTAAAATTACCTGGCATAGTTGTTCAGAATGCAGGTTTCTTGGTCTCCTGCGAAACCAAAGATTCATAATCTGTGGAGAGGAGGCTCTGGGTCTCTTCATTAGAAACACTACTGCCACATATTTATGCTTATGTGTGCAGCCCACGGTGCTTCAATGTGTTTTTGAAATGAATGGTGGGATTCAGTAGAATTACATAAAATGAAGGTTGGGGAAACTAATGGACAGCAATCTTGAAAAGGCAAAATGGGACCTAGGGATCAGGAGAAGGAATAACCTGGAAGAAAGACGCCATCCATCTCCAAGGATATCATGCTCCCTGTGGCAGAGACTCATGCTCAACAGAGCAGCCAGCAAGGTCTCCATGAAAAGTTCTGTCTTATGTCTCCACTCTTGGTAATGATATCTTGCCATCTACAGTGACAGTCTTGATGCCAGAGAGGTAACAGGGGCTGAAGTCTCAGCAGAAGGCAGAGCCCCGGATGAGTTCCCCAACCTTTCCGGCAGCAGTGGGGAGAGCACCGACAGCTGGTCCCAGCTTGCCAATGAGGAGGACAATCCAGATGACACCAGTAGCTTCCTGCAGCTCAGTGAGCGATCCATGAGGTACCTGCTCTTTACTTGACTCTCCCAGGGAAATAGGTCTCAACACAGATTCGAAAATACTTAATAAATGGGTCTCTACAAAGGGTCCCTAATAGAGCAAGAAGGAGAGCTCCCGCTAATTCAGGGTACTTGCTTGTCATGATTTATGCTGAGAGGTTTCCTAATATCCAGCTATGCGTTTAATTACCTTGGCCAAAGTTAGGAGTCAGCTGTATTCTCTCTGCAAGCCTCAGCTAGTGCATTCAGTAACAACTGGGAAATTTTAAATGAGAGCTGCTGTTACACCTGGTGTGTTTATACTTTCTCTCTGGTTCATTTGTATTTCAGATGCAACCCAGGCTGGGTTTACATGAGGCAAGTGTTTCCACATTGTGTTGTGTTGTTTGGCCTAATTGTTTCTCCCCTTTCTCTCCCCTGCCCCTGTGTATTGTTGACTCTGAGAAAGCAAGAGAGAAGTTAATGAAAGATCAGATTTGGAAGGACCCAAGCCCTCAAGAGACATAAACTAAACACTGTCCCTCTGTGAGGTGGAAATGAAAACAATCTCCACATTTCTACCTTATTTGATAGCGGACAAAATCTGCAGATTTTCCAGAAAGGCCAGTGGGGAAATGAGATTCAAATGCATCTGGGTGTAATGGCTCCTTGGTGGTCTTATTTCTGGCAGTTCATTGTGCTTAGACTTAGAAAAAATTCACAGTGTTACATAATTGGTCTAAAATCCCCCCAAATTAGTGGGAAATATTACAATATAGAGATAAAAAACAAAGAATTTACATCTCTAGACTTAGCAGAAGTTTATACAGTTAATTGCCTTCAGCACAATGTTTGAATCATCAGATTTCAATCGGTGAATATATTCAATGCCCCACATGAAACCCAAAGCAGTTGAAGGAGTCCAGTTTGTTACTCATGGTAGTCCCCAGGGAAGACTGTCCTGTTACACAACACACCAGCACTCACCCTTTGGAAACCTGACTTGGAAGAGACATCACTGGGAGGTAGTGGGAATATGAGGAAACTCAATGGGTTTACTGAAATTGGAGGCGTTCCATTCTGCAAGTACAGACAGAGCCTAAAAATTGGCTCAAGTCTACTATGTTTCAGCAACTAAGTTCCAAGCTAGTAACTAGACCATATGTTGATTGTGTAACCTATGAAAATGATTCAGCAACCCTCCTTCTCCATGATACACAAGGTATCAGGTGCTGCTTCTCATAGATTTTATGATAAAGGAGATAATAAAACTTTGACATTGCACAACTTCATATTTGTAAATTCTGCAGTCCCACAGGAAAATAATCAGCCAGGTGCATATTCTATGGAATGTCCCTCAGAAAAATCCCTTGAATGGAAAAAGGAGAACATGTGTCTACTGGTTTATGTCAGAAGTCAAAAAGCAGACAAGTGAGCATTCTGATATCTCCCCAGCCAGCATTCTCAGAAGAATGTCAGTCTCCATGGGTATGCCAAAGAGTCTCTTGCTGACAGATAAACATCCTCACTGTGACTAGAATGAGGAAGACAAAAGTCATGCTGATTGTCACCCACTAGGTGTGGCTCACTAGGTCTGAGACCAGTGCAGAAATTCAAAAACAGTGATGATGATGATTATGATGATGATGACAATTATGATTGGCTGGAACCAAAACTGTCTTTTGTTACGTATTCCCCTAATTTGTCCAGAAATAAATATTAATTTAGGAGTCCCCCAACAATATTCTTCTGGGGACCAAAAGAAGGACTTCTTAGGAAGAAAGATAGAACGTCAGTGTTGGCCGTGTGGTCAGGTGGTGGAGACAGGCATTAATATGTAAACTTTTGCTTTGTCAGCAATGGCAACAGTAGTGCCACTAGCAGTCTTGGCACTATGGACCTGGACATTTATCAGGAAAGCATGCCATCTTCTCCCATGATTAAGTAAGTAGCCACTGAGATGCAGTGATTGTGAGACCACTACTCTAATTTCATCTGGAAATCCATTTTGATCATTCAGATTGCACCCAACCACTGAATCATCATGTCTATACTGCCGTGGGTCCATGTCACTGGAGCAAAAACTGGGGCATAGAATAGTCCTAGCTAGCACCACTGTTTTCTGGATTTCAAATCTAACCCCTCTGATAGAATCATCCCAGAAAAAGTTGATCCATATAATCAGAAATGTTATGTCATTTTACTTAATTAGACACAGAGAAGCAAAAATCCTTTTCAATCATACCATGTCAACCAACAAAGACTATTTTTCAATAGAATATAATGTGAATGGTTTTCCTCTACTTGTAGACACCTGGGGTAATCACTACTAAATGTGTCTAATACCAAATGGTGCCACAAAGCAGATATGTCATTGCCACATAGTGACTCTGCTTCTCAAGACCTTGGTCCTTCCAAAAGACCGAGGGGAAATAAATAGCAGTTAGAGAAGTGCAACATAATAAATAACACAAAATACAGTTCAGGAAAAGAGGACAACAGGAAGTCAGGGCTACATCCAGAATTTGTGATTATTCTGGAAAAGTAAATGGATTGAAATCTATTTTTTACCATTATGACTTGGCTTATTACTATTTGGAGTTCTCTGAAATCTCAGAAAGATAAAAATGAAAGATAAGACGAAAGCTGCTCCCTGATCTACTTTCTCAGTTACTCTACCTCAGTCATTTTTGTAATCAGGTATCTTGCCTGTGAGAGTATTCCTCAGGGAGTGAAGGAATCAGTCCTTCGTTTTTCCTTACTGCCATTATTCACAAGTAGAGATGAATGTACACATGACCTTGGGTTTGTTTTGTTTCATACAAAATAATGGGGGTACATTTATTTTTATCCTTCAGGAAACATTTGCTTAGCTACTTTTTCCATCTTTCTCCAGGGTTAGAGTGTAGGACCCTATACAGGTAGATGCATTCCTACCATATGTCATTTCACTTATATCACTTGCAAGGACTCTTGGGAAATTGACAATTCTTCTAAAAATAATTCTGTATGCATGGCAGAACAGCTAAACTCTCTCTCAATATCAGGGATACAATGGAATTTACAGCCAGTAAATCTTAGCAGTAATAGAAAATATAAGAGAGAATACTCTTTCATAAAAATACACATTTTTAAGAGCTCTGTGTCCTAATTTCCAGCCCGTACAAAAATATAGGACAACCACAAGCTTCCCAAGATGGTCAACTCCTTTCAGCTGTTGGGACATATGCTCTCCTTTTGGAAGCAGTTACTGAGTCCTGCCATTACATCGAGGCTTCCTTACAAGTATTCACTGTATGAAAACACCTCAAATATCGAACATGAATGTATCTAGTGAAATACTTCAGTTATGTCTCTATAGTTCTTTATCACCTCCAACCTACTCATCCTCCTGATTAAAAAAGAAAAATTCCAATTTTAATTGAGATACTTTGTTGTACAATTTAGGTTCTGCAGCTCATTGGATGTTTTTTTCCCTTATTCCAGATCAAGATTTTTTTTCCCCTTATTCCAGATTCCCTTATTCCACATTAGAAAAAATATTAGAAAAATAGACTAAATGCAAATCATTGTGTCAGGATGACAATATATGGTCCTTTAAATGACAAGTAAAATACAGAAGAAGGATAAGTCCCCAAATAAGATCTAGTCGTCTACAAGATACTTCCTTGATTGTTCAAACCAGTGAAGGTTTCTAGAAGAGAAGTTGAGGAGAAGAGAAAGATGCAGTTCTTCGTCTCCCACAGCAATTATCCCAACTAAAACTACATAGTTTATCTGGCCCTTTTTAAGGTCCTCTGTTTATGGCAGACCCAATGATTCTATGTAACACCCACATTGATATTTCCCCAGTGGTACTTCCCTCTATGAAAATGATAAATCTAGAATGAACTTCAGAAGTTTCTAGGTCAATAAGATCCATTGCCTCATCGTCCATTTGCAGCTTACTCTTCCTAAACATTACCAACCATATACTGTTGTTTTCTCCCAAAGTGAATTAGTAGAAGAAAAGGAGACTCTTAAAGGACAGTCAGAAAACATAGAGGGTAAGCCACATTCCCATAATTTTGACACACAATTTGCCTGTGACCTCCCCATGGAAAACGTAGTAAGTCTGGGCTTGTGTCTGTGCTCAGAAGGTGCCTCTGGAGTGCCAGTGGGAGCGGCCAGCCCCCAGGGGAGCCTGCTGGTGATCAACTTTGACCTGGAGCCAGAGTGTCCTGATGCTGAACTTCGAGCCACGCTGCAGTGGATAGCTGCATCTGAACTTGGGATCCCTACCATCTACTTTAAGAAATCTCAGGAAAACAGAATCGAAAAGGTACCCCATCCTTTCGGGGTGTTGGGATGTGTTGGGATGTGAATAAGTTGTGCTTTTATTACTTATGAAATTCCCAGTCAGTTCATTTAAATTTAAACTGTTTGTCCTTTTCACCTAAAAATTGTGACTAGAACTAGAACTAGAACTAGAAAAATTGTGACTAGAACTTTGAAACCTTCCACCTGTATCAATATAACCATGATAACTGTTTCTTTGACTCTCAATTGGTCTCAGCTCATTGGTGACAATGAGAAAGTGAAGTGAGGAGATGGGAACTTTCTCAGTCTGGTGTTTTATTTCTGTGTTTGTTTTTGTTTTGATGTTTCCTTGCTCTGCAACCAACCTCCTCATCCCACTCATTTAAATAGATAGATGGGAAAGGCTTGATAGATATGAGAAACTAAAGTAAGGCCATACTGATATTTAAAACAGACTGTGGCATGGTGTCAGTGGGAGGTGTGTGTAATCCCCTACTAACTAGGTTTGCATTAGACAGACTTCCTCATTGTCACTCACCACTTACCAGAAACATAAAGTCGGGGAATAGATCCCTTGCCAACCTCTAAATTAACAGCAACTATCGCTCTAACTCCCAATCTCTGTTCTAGAAAGTTAATGATTAATATTTAAGCACAAATCCACCTGCCAATGTCTTCAAGCTCAACTTCCCATAATTTAAAAGTGTGCTCCTTCTAACGATGTTTAAATCAATAGTAATGTTGCTGTGTGAGTTTCCTATTGCTGTGTAACAAACTGCCACGAATTTTGTAGGTTAAAACAAGACCAACTAGCTATGTTGCCAGAAGCTGGGTGAACTCTATCTAATTTGCTCTCTGCTTAGGGATTCACAAGGCAGAAATCAAGATGGCAGCCTGGCTGGGAACTTGTCTGAAAACTGTGGGGAAAAACAAGCTTCCAAGCTTGTTCAGGTTGTTGTCTTAATTCAGTACCTTGTGGTTGTAGGACTGATGATCCATTTCTTTGCTGTGCCCCTTCTAGAAACTTCCAGCATTCCTTGTCATATGGGCCCCTCCATGTTCTCATGCAGTCAATCTCTCTTACTTCTTCTGCCACCAACCAGAGAAAATGGTTTTTAAAAGGTTTATGCAATGAAATTAGGTTCACCGGATAGTCTCCCTCTTGATTAACACATTATTAATTAAAGAATCCCTTTTACCATGTACTTAATAAGGGCACAATTTTCTCATCCTAGTCATGATAACGAGGATTAGGGCAGAAATTTTGGGAGCTGTTTTAGGATCCTACCAATCACTGCCACAGTGCATTTTGTAATGTCTTATTGTCACAAAGTACACCCACATATACATTATACTTCTCCCTCAGTAACTCATCAATAACCCCCACTCATCAATAGCCATTGGATATTATCATCCTTTTTTAATTATCAGGTCAGGACTTAGCCACCCATGAGAGAGTCCTCAGGTAGTGATGGCTGAGCCTGATACTAGGAACTTCTCAGTAGTGTCTCTCTCAGATTCAATTGTCTTGGAGTTATGATCTGGATTTTTTTTAATATGTAATTGTGTTATGATTCTCATTGTCAAAATCTACTGGCCTGAAATGAAAAATCCTTTACTCTGTTGCTCATGCACATAGAAATTAGAACGGCTTCCCCATTTCTGCATCACCAGCCAATGGCATTAGCTACTGGAAAAACTCAGAAGGAGACCTCATGTATACTGCCCTCTCCCACACCAGCCTCTCTCTCCAACCAGTAACTTATATTTCTCTTCGTGTCTAAGACTTCCTACCATTCTGTACCACCTGAAACTAGATACTATCCTATACTTGTCATAGCTTTGTTGGCAAAGGCAAGGCAATGAGAGGTTCACTATCTGATAAATTCTCCTTTTACCTCACCACCCAGCCTGCCCACTGCAAAGAGTGGAGTGAAGGAACACTCTACATTGGACTCCTCCTTCTCATCATACACAATCCTGATGGCTCTCGGCCATGGGGAGGAGAACAAGAACATTCTCGGGCAAAGTGCATCCTCAAATTCCTGGAAAAATGATAGACAGGCTTGTTCCCAATTTTATCTCCAGAGCATTATTTGGTACATTTTTGGATGGTCTTTTAATGAGGTAGATTTTTATATGATCCACCATTTCAAAGAAACTATGTATAGTCTCTATGAATATGTGTCTCATAAATCCTTATCAGGTGAAAAGACAAATGGTGTGTCACTAACTTGATTACTAACTTGATTATGTAAATTCGGCCCTGACTTGATATTTATTTATCCTCACTACTTTTCAGTTCTCAGAGGGATACCTGCCTTTTGCTCATAGCAGTTTTTCTGAGAGAATAAATGCTCCACTGGTGTTATCAAGAAAAACACGAAGTAATGTTTTACTCATTCAATGTGTCATCAGGTCAAGGAGCATATTTCTAAGTACTGTAACATTAAGGACTAAATATTCTAATATTTTTCTGAGTCAGTTAAAGTTCTCTACATAGGGTGTCTTCTCCATAAATGGGCATTATTTGTTATCTGAGACGAAACTGGTCAAATAAAGCAAACCCATAAGCAACATGCTGACATCCTTTCTTTTATCAATGCTGTATCTGGAAATCTCTTTAAGTAGTTATTCAAGTGTGGAAGAGAGATTGTGGCCTCCCATGAGGCTGTGTCATATGTAAAGACAGCAATGTTTCACGTGCTCCTTCTCAGTTTGGAAAGGATTAAAGAAGCATCTCTCTTAAGTTTGGAAATGTCATTTTCCCACCACCACTCAAGTATTAAACATCACTCACAGATCTATGCCCTGAGTCCCCGTTTGTGTGAATTCTGGATTTTTAAGATATATCAATTTTGTTAACAATTTTCACACTAGGGGTTCCATGCTCATCAACCCACCTGCCTTCTGACAATCGAAACATGATCTAAAGGGGAGAGGGTATCATGAGTAAATAGTGAAGCAGTTTATCTTTCCCACCACTGACCTAGGAGTTGAAGGGCACTTAATTAAAGTCAGCTTATAATGAATTTCAGTCCCATTTCAACTCAAAAGGCAAATTCCAAACAGTTTTAGTGCCTAATATAGTGTCACTCTTTTCTGGTAAAATGACTTTCATTTTAAAGCTTTCTCTTTAATGGTGGTTTTTTGTTTGTTTGTTTGTTTGTTTGTTTTTACTCATTAAAATGTTATTTTCACTTGAAAGTCATACACTCAGAACACTCATCAAGTGTTTCTCAAGCATGTACAACACAGCAGGCACTCTTCTAGGTCCCAGGAATATAGGAAACAAAAGAGACAAACTTCCGACCCATGGAGTTTCATTCTACTTCAGGAGGGACCCAGAGTAGGGTGAATATAAACTAGGAGAAACTCAGATTCTAAAGAGAAATCTTGAAATGTGATGGAAACTTATTTTAGAAATGGGAGATGATAAACACATGGAAAATGGGATTTATCACACCTCCACTATTAGCCAAACGCACAGAATTACCTGGGACAATTGTTTACAATTCATATGCCTAGACCCTTCCTTGGCCCTGATCACTTCCAATGGGGCCCAGAAATACACATTTTTTAACAACTTCCCTCAAGTGAAGTCATTTTGATGAGTACTAAAGTTTGAGACCTCCTCCCATAAGAAATATCCTGACAGAGTGGCAGAATTTGATGTACAATTAAAGTATTTAGTATTTAGTATTAGGATTAGTATTATATGTAGCATTTAGTATTAGTATTTAAGTATATAGTATTCAGTATTCTAAATTCCAGGGCAAAAATTGCTGAGAATCCTAATGCCTGATGATCTAAAACAGTTTGTAAATATCATTCACAATGGCTGACAGTAGATGCAACTGATGAATCACTAAATTCTACCCCTGAAACTAATAATGCGTGTATGTTAACTAAATTGAATTTAAATTAAGAATTTTTTTAAAAAAAATTGGTCTACTTCAAGTGAACAAAATCATGAAAATATTTTTTTTTAAGTAACATAAATTGGCCAATTATTCTGTCTTTTGGATACAAGGTATCATTGCCCTCTAGCTCCCTTTCTAAATCTAATGAGCTTCTGTGAGCTGGAATGGCCTGATGACTGGCTTCACTGTAAATCAGTGCCTTTCTCATATTTATGCATTTGAGAATTACTTCCTTTTCTAGGAGGCAATACAAAGAGGAGAGGAAAGAGAGGAAACAGTTGTATGCATACCTCTCCAAGAAAGTAAGGATCTGAAGAGATGTGACCTCACTGCTAATTTCTCCTTCCATTCTACATGAAAAGTGGTGGAAGGACAATAAGAAGAAAAAGGAAGGAAAAATACACTGTCTTAACTTAGACAACCTTAACAAAATACCATAGACTGAGTTGCTTATACAAGACATTTACTGCTCACAGTTCTGCAAGCTGTGAATTACAAGATCAAGATACAAGCAGATTCCATTCCTGGTGAGGGCCCTCTCCTTCCCTCTGTCGTCATACGGTAGAAAGAAAGACAGAGCTCTGGTATCTCTTCTTTTTCTTAGAAGGTCATAAATCTTATCACAGGAGCCCCATCCTCATGACCTCATCTAAACCTAATTATCACCCAAAGGCCCCACCTTGCAATACCATCACATTGGGATTTGGAGTTTCAATACATGAATTTGGTGGAGAACACTGACATTAAGTGCATAATAGATAGTAAATCTCCTCATTTATAAACATAAGAAATTGTCTTGAATTGAACCCTTTAGTCAAGGTTCTCAAATTCAGTGTGCACCAGAATCACCTGGGAAGATTTATAGGCCCAGATGCTCTGACCAATTAAATCAGAATCTCCTCTTGGTATGAAGCCCAGGCACTGGAATTTACTAAAGGTCTCTGGTGGTTCCAGGGTACAGCCAACACTGATAATCACAGCTCTACAGGCTATAATTGCAGGAGCAGTATAAAACCAACTCACTTGTGCTTAATAAAATGGAATTCTGCCCTGGAGCAAAAGAAGATAGTTACTTTCAGAAATCCAAGCTGTTTTTTAAAACTCTCATAGCTTGCAAACAACTCCCATAGATTCTAACATAGGACTTTTGTAAACAATTTATCTAATTTAGTAAATGTGTCTGTGAATATAAAAGTCCTCTACCATGTGACACTCCTCTTCAAATGAGTCTGTCAATGATGTACCATCACAGGATGTAAATCTTCTGGCTTCCTAAGACAAAATATTTGCTCAAGGAAATGCCAATTATTAACTATAGAAAGGGAACCTAATTATTATTGACTATGAAATGGCAGGAAGTGAAAATATTTGATTTTTAATTTTCAATGCGTTGGAATAAAAAACCTCAGATCCTTGACATACTGAAGCTGATTCTAAAATTACCAGAGCAAACACATGGTCAGGCAAAATGAAAGATCTAGGGCCAGCTGCTAAATTGAATATGGTTTGGAAGCCTATAGTAACAAGCTGGGAGTGTCTTTCTTGGCTTCTTCACAACCTTAGCCTCAATTTTTATTTAGAAATTTGTTGTAGTCAAGGAAGAAAAGAAAGTGTAAGACCTTCTTGCTCATCAGACCCACAGATGTTTCAAGGTCTTAATGTCTGAGATTAAGTCATCACAGCCTCGGAGTAGGCTATATTTAGTGGGGCTGGATCATTTTTAAAAGCTGCTTTATCGGGATATCAGACTGAATTTAGAAATCATGAGACAGATCCTAGCCTATTACCATTTCACAAACTACTGGAAGATGGCTACCTGGTGGGGCATTTTGACAACTTTTGGTCAGTCAACATCATCCTGAGGTCATCCCCACAGTGGGAGATCCTCTTTCAGCAAGTCCTAAATAAATGGAAAGATGCTTGTAATTGAGCTTCTAAAGAGGTCTAGACTGAGAGCCTTCTGGGAAACGCTTAGCAAATATTGACATCTGCCCCAGAGTTTTTATTGTCTTTTAGAGAAATGACTCAGAGATAAAAGTTGGGAACAAAATGATAGCCCAGAAAGCCAGAGTTTACAGGAAAAAAAAAAAAAAAAAAAAGGAACTGAGGCTAATTTTATATTTCTGTGTATTTTATGTTGACTGCATCTTTGTAAGACATGTTAAGGAAGAAGAGACAACCTCCAGGGATGGGCCTGGCCTAAGATTATTTATGACCCTGAAATCGTGAAGAGAGGTCACCAACCTATGAACCTCTCACAATGAGACCTCAGAAACTTGATGTTCAAGCCTTGTCGACTGGTAACACCTACTTTCTAGACTTCCAAAAGAGCTGGAAAAGTCTGATTTGTCAAATCATGCAAAGACATCCTATACTTTCTCTCTTTTTTCTCTGATGCTTCATGTTTTTATCATGTGTCTGACAGAAAACCTGCCTCAGATCATTCATACATGACAAGATATAAGTAATAGCTCACAAAGTTATTTTTATGCATCTCCATAAATTACTAATAGTTGCTAGGAAATTTCCCCTATCTGAAGGTATTTGTCTTTTTTGCAAAGCCTTAACACAAAACATTAAGCTCTCTAAAATTTCAAGAATCTGATAGACAAGAAGCTACGCAAAAGTTGCAAAGTCCCACACAACTAGTAGTCTGAAATTCTATCACTGAGAGCAAGGAAGCTGAATGAAGCTAACATTCCATTGCTGTTCTAGTAAATAGAGAAGAGAGGTCCTGGCTATACATGACACTGTCAGTCACAATGCAATAAGACAGATGCCCCATGACCAACTTTTGCTGTGCTTGTTGCCCACAGCCATTTTCCCAGTCTAGGCTCTGTTCAGCTTCAGCCTACAACCACTTTTGTGGAGCAGACTATCAATAGAAAATGACTGACTAAACAGCCTCAAGATATGCATATTTAAGTTACATATGTGTAAATTAAAACTTAAGAATGAATACTTAGATGAGGTTAATCCTGAATGGTTCTGGATGCTATCCCATATTTCAAATAGTCTTCTTGCTCATTTTAAATGTATTTGAGTCACATTTGATCATTTGTTCCTTCTCTCATTTGGCCAATTTTATTGAACACCTATCAGGTACAGGCACAAGATAGTAAGATAGGGCTTAGGTATTGTCCTCAAGGGACATTATAATTCCCCTGGGGAATTATTGTTTATAACCTGTTTGCTATTGACCTCCTATCTGTTTCTTTTTTTACATCACCCCATGGGCTCACGCCCATGAGTTCATCTCTCAAGACCTCAATTTTTCATCTGTCAATGCCTGCTTCACAGTGTTGTTGACAGAATTAAATGAGATTATATGCACAAATGTACTCCCACAGGTTTTGGCCCTTAGTAATTGTCACTTTTCTTTAAAAGTGTCTGCCTAAGAAGTATGGAGAGGTCTTCACTTTGGGCTTCATCTCACAGTGTCATGAAACGAACAATCTACAGTAATTTCCCATCTTCCAACACTTCAGCTCACAATTCATCTTCAGCCCAAAACATTATCTCTAAATTGTGGTACCAGTTGAAGCTGGTACCAATACCTGGGACAAATCTAGGGTGTTTCTTCAATCTTTCCTTTTCCTTTTATAATGGAAAGTCAATGTCTCTTGAAATGTGACGGGGAAAGAGATTTTTCAAGATGGAGGAAGGAGCCAGTAAGTGACTGCACTCTAAAGTTTATCATTTGATTTATTTACCCTAAACGTATACATCCAATGAGAGATCATTTGAGACAGGTAGAAAGTCCTGGGAGCTATGCTGTACAGTCCTGTCAGAGAGAGTCCAACCCAGAGAAAAGCAGACCTGAGGAAACTCTTGAAATATCTAAAAGACAGACTCTTGAAAGAAGAATTCTATCTAATCTCTGGCAATCAATGGATGAAAACTCTCTGAAGGAGAAAATTCCAGCTCACTTGAAAGAACTTTCTAACAATCTGAATTGTCTAAAAAGAAAATAGACTGTCCTGGAAAATAGTTCCCTGTCACTAGAGATTAAAAATAAAGCCTTGAGAGCTTTTGGCTTTGGAAGAATGATTGCATGAGATGACTTTGAAGCTCATTTGTGATACCGGAGTCCTAATTCTGTGCTTTATTTTAGTTTTTAGATGTCGTGCGGCTGGTTCAGCAGAAGTCCTGGAAAGTGGGAGATATCTTTCACGCAGTTGTTCAGTATTGCAAAGTGCATGAAGAGCAGAAGGAAGGGACCCCAAGTCTCTTTGACTGGCTCTTGGAACTGGGATAAGACAGCTATGCCCTTAGAGTATCCCTTTCCTTTATTCCAGCTTAGATTACAGTGGTTTGCTCTAAATGCTCTAAACTTTCTCAAAACATCCATCACATTGGCAGAGCTATAAAAAATCTGCTATTCAAGTCTATGGCACATAGAATAAATCTGAGGAAAAGCAATAGGTCTGTACAAATCAATACAACCTATGAACGAGTTCAAAAGAGCTTGTATTAGAATGGCTGGAAAAACAAAAATTTTAATGGGCCCTAAACTAAAAGCTTACAACTAGGCCCAAAATCCAGGAAAGCTGTTCTTAAATATTTTTAATAATATAAAATGGTGTGTAATGTCTCCAGCTATGTGATTCAACTGGAAGTCAAGTCACTAGTCAATATAATTTTGTAAACTATGATGTAACCTTTATTTTACTTTTTCAAGCTGATAATGGGGCTCTCCGCCCAGATCAACACTTAAAATATGGGTGAGAAATTTCCAGAATTTTGATACAAGGGATTTTCACCATCAGACCAGTATCAGTGGATATTAACAGAAATGCAAGAGTATAATTGACGTCCTCTACTGAGGTGATTTCATTTTTTCACTGCAACTCACTGATAAATGCTCAGCACCTCCCCAGCAATATCTGTGTTTCCAGCTAACCAGAAAACTCTTGGTTTTCAGTCGAGAGAGAGAAAGACTGAAGGTTGTCTTGTTTCCATCTCTGTATTACTTGCATAACATGTTCACAGAATTCTCACCATAAGAAAAAACTTTCTTACCAAAAAAAAAAAAGTCTTTTGAGATAAAATCTGCTTGTGTGTTAAATTATATAAGATATAAACTTTCATTTTATTTTTATTGTAAATTATGAAGAGATTATCTTAAATAATATATTGAGTTATCTTAGATGTTCATAAAATATGAGGGGATTATAGTCTTAAGTGTCATATCTTGACATGCAAGATCAGTATTTTTATTATAAATGTGTTGGTTCTAGTATGGTAGACCTTACCTGGATGACATTTTTGATGACAGACACCGGATTTGACATAACCCATTAGATTGATACACTCTTCCTGATTCAAAGATATTGACATTTAATTAGGGAAGAAAACCATATCATATTTAATTTGTTTAAATAACAGGGATTTACTCTTCTGAAAAAAAAAAAGTATCTAACTTCTCTTCTCCCTTCAACTAAATGAGATACCCTGGCTTTTATTTTCTTGACCAAAGAAGGTATTTACTAAGATTCCCTGAAATACCATGCTTTTATTCTATTTTTTTAAAATTGTGAAGTAATTTTAAATGTGAAAAAGGCCCCATGCCGTCAATGCTGGCCTTAGGTGTCATCCACATCTTGAACTGTCAAGAAAGCTTCCTTGTAAGCCTTACTTCCCTCTTCACCACATACTGAGGAATCCTCCTCAGTACTCACTAGACACTTATTATGTTACTTGTCCAAATTTAGGATATGTGTTTAATCTGTCACATTAACAAGATGTCAAATTTTAAAACATATCCATTATCTCAAGCTGAAAGTTCTTTGTGCTACTAAATGGAAAATGATCTATTTATTTTTAAACAATCCCAGAATATTGTGTGTAGATGTTTATTGTGCTCAAATGAATGTTTACCTATCCTAAAAAGCACAAATACTGGATTGTAACCGTGTGATAAAGTTATAACATGTTGTACCTAATGTTGCAAACTAATCAATAAATTTTTGTTCCCGCATTGTCGATCCTTTTTTTTTTTTCTCCCAAAGTCGTAAGTGCCTCATAGAACACAAGAGCCACAGTACGATCGGATGAAGGAAGATTATCTTTTAGACAAGGTTTACTGTTACACTTTCAACTTTCAAATAAGCCAATGTTCTTTGACTAAATTAGTTGGCATCAGTGATATTCATGTAAATTAGCATTTCTCAACCTTGGCACAATTGACATTTGGGACTAAATAATTCTCTGTTGCAGGGGGTTGTACTGCGACTTCTAGAATGTTAGCGGCACCCCTAGCCCTTATCCAGTAGATGCCAGTAACCACTTCCTCCTGTCATCACAACAAAAGATGGGTCTCCCAACATTGCCAAACATCCCGTGGGTGACAGATTCACCACCAGTTAGGGGCTGCTCGTATACATACATGCACGGAAGGAGCAGAGTCTGAGGCTCCAGAAGGTGTTAGGGTAAAGGAAGGGGAGCCTCTAGTCTCTAGTCTAGGGAATCCCAGTAGGAACCTAACAACCAGGCATTCTGCTCTCGCCTTCCCACGGCCCATGAGCTGTGGCTTTTACAGCAAGTCTGGGGAATGGTAAGTGCTAGGGAAGAAAAGAAAGCAAGGAAGGGGCTTAAGGGAGTACTACTATTATTTATTATAATAATAATAATAATAGGCAAACAGGGCTTGGACAAAAACTGACCTAGACTCCAGTAGACTAGAGGTAAAATTGTCAGGCTTAGAGGTAAATGGATCAGTGTTCTTTGAATTCAGGAAATAGATTGGTAGAATTTGTGCAAATAAAGCTCTGAGACTTCTGAGCACTTTTTATTATTCACTAATAAGAAGGCATAAATCTGCCATGTAAAGGATTGTCCAGTCAACCACAGGGTAATGTCGAATGAAATAAGCCCTGGACATTGGCAAAGAGGGATTTTATTTGACAGGATTATAATAAGAAGGAGAAAGGGGTTGTTGCAATGGTCACAGAGGTAATGGTAACAGAGTGCTCCCACTGGGAGACCTGCCAGTATCTCAGGGCCAAGCAAAGAGTGTTTTATTTTACTGTGAGAATAAACAAAAAAGATGGACCAGCAGAGCTGGTGGAAGCAGCGGGGTGGCAGGGAGGAACAGTAGGGGAGAGCCCCTTGCATCCTGAGCTCAATCTGTTTTTAGGAGGGGCTTCTTCCTTTTTTTTTTTTTTTTATTGATTGGTTTGATAGAAAGAGAGATTGAGAGGGATGGGTGGAGGTAGTAGCAGAGAGAGTCTTCAGCAGACTTTGTGCTGAGTGTGAATCTGACGAGGGCTCGATCTCACAACCCTGAGATCATGACCCTGAAATCATGACCTCAGCTGAAACCAGTATTTGATCGCTTAACCAACTGAGCCACCCATGCACCCCCCCAGGAGGGGCTGCTTAAACAGGGTTGTAGGCTGGAGCAGGCTGAGGACAGGTCAACATTCAGGGGCCTGGAGAAAGTACAGAAGCACCTGAATTTGGGTGAACTGAATTTGTGAACAAGCCCCTTGCTCCCGTTGATCCGTGGGTGTGAGCCATTCAGCTAATCATTTATGAGGCAAAGAAGGGGAATTTGGGGGGTCCCTATCTGAGGCAAATAAGGGGGACATCCAGGGGTCCAAGTTTCAGAGCTTAGCTCTTAGGAACCATCCAGAGGCAAGATCCGAAAACGAGCCTCTTTTCGGGACCTACAGGGTTTGAGCAAACCAGGCTTCCTGACACCCTTCCCACCCCTGGCTTCTAGGGTAGTAAGTGGAATTCCTGCATCTGGGCATTGATAATAGTGACCACTGTAAGCTCCTTGAGGGCAGAGCCACCATTGACTCCATGGCTCCCACCCTAGTCCCCACACAAAGCCTCGCCCACTGGGAAAGCTAGTAGGCTGTAACTTCGGCTTCCAACTAACGATATTTACACTACTTCCAGAAACACAATTCTACCAAAATCTTCTTCTTAGCTTACCAGAGACTGCTACCTGCTCTAAAAAGCTTCTTGAGATTTTTTTTTTTTTAATGAAATTGCTTTTGGATGTAAGCAAGTGAAACTTTCTATTAAAAACCACCTTTTATTTTAATTGCATAAGAACATTTGATCGCAGAATTGAGAATGTATTCATGGCATTGGGATACATTTAAATTATATTCAGGACATTATCAGCAGGACTTTGAGTCCAGTTGAATATAGACACCTTTGAATACAGTGGACAGGGCAAAAAGCATCTGAGTTTCCCTTCCTTCAGCAATAACTGTGCTCGAGAAAAGCCAACAAAATGCAGTCCACTGCTATTGCTGCAAAAATCCTTCAACCATCTAAACTTTCCATTTCCTGTAATAGTTCCCTTAAAATGCTCCCCCCCATTAAAGCCCCATATCCAGTTTCATATGCTTCTTTTCAGTTTTTACATCTCCTTCCTGTTTCCTCCCCATCTGTCCTTCAGAGATGGCCTTTTGCTAAATTCTTATCAACAGTCATTTATTTGCCTTTGGAAGGTTCTCACTGCTTTGTTGAACTCTGTCCCATTTACTGCTTCAGTCTCTGCTGTGCCTGTTTCTGGCCAGGATGTGGCAGGGACTCCAGATTCTACCACGATGCTCGAAGCACCACAGAACCCAAGTGCAGACATGGTTTTCTGGCAGATTGTGTGGTCCCAGGGCTGAACACCTGGCCCAAGACATTTTTTTTTTTTAATTCTTTTTATAGAAGTGGAGTTGACATACAAGGTTGTATTAGTTTTGGGTGCACTACATAGCGATTTGACAACTCTGTCCATTACTCAATGCCCTCTACAATGAGTACAGCTTCCATTGGTCATTCTACAGTGTTATTACACTATTTCTGACTACTCCCTATTCTGTAGTTCTCATCCTCATGATTTAGTTAGTTTAGAACTCGCAGTATGTACCTCATAATTCCCTTCACCTACTCTGCCCATTCCTCCCTTTGGCAACCACCAGTTTGTTTTCTGTATTTATCAACCTGTTTCTGCTTAGGGCTTTTTATTTTGTTTGGTTTTGGTTCCACACATATAAGTGAACTCATATGGTATTTGTCCTTCTCAGGCTGTCTTAGTTCACTCAGCATGGTTCCCTCTTGGTCCATCCATGCTGCCACAAATGGCACAATCACGTTCTTTTCAATGACTGAGTAATATTCCATTATCACAATCTCTTCCACCAATGCACCATTATCTCTTTACCCATTCGTCTATCAATGAATACTTAGATGGCTTTTCCATATCTTGGCTATTAGAAGTAATGCTCCTGCAATAAACACAGAGGTGCATTATCTTCTAGAATTAGTGATTTCATTTTCTTTATATAAATGCCCAAGAGTGGAATTCCTGTATCATATGGTATTGCTATTGTTAATTTTTTGAGGACTGTCCAGACTTTTCTATAGTGACTGTGCCAATTTACATTCCCACAGTGGGTGAGGTTTCCCTTTTCTCTACATCCTTGTCAACACCAGTTATTTCTTGTTGTTGTTGTTGTTGTTTTCTATTAGTCTGACCCAAATCTTTATAAACACAAAACACACCCCTCTTTTGCCACATCACAAACAACAGCATGCAACACAGATAAGGTAGGAGAGTTTTGCTTCTTAGGAAAACAATGAATTGCCATTTGTTGAAATCAAATGATAGTGGTTAAAACCAGAACAGTTTCTAGTTTGGAGTGTACTGGATTCTTCAGGGCCGTGTTTGCCATGTGTGAAGGGTCCTCTGACCTACTCTTTCAAGCAACAAGCCAATTATCTTAAGGTTAGCAATATGATTTATAGTGATAAAGGCAGTAGGCCTCATGTCAGCCTTTTACCAAAGCCTTAAAAATCTCTAGTAAAGACTTCTTCAATTAGATCAGTGTCTCCTTCTTCCTTCATTCAACATCTGGATCATCTTTTAAAATATAAGTACAAGGATCTATAGACAAAGCAGTCATTTCCAGGCTCAGGTACGTGTGCCCCCCAGCCCCTAAACATTTTCTTTATTCTGAAACATTTTGATTTGTTATTAATGTAACAGATAAAAGTATGCAGATAGGGGCGCCTGGGTGGCTCAGTGGGTTAAGCCTCTGCTTTCGGCTCAGGTCACGATCTCAGGGTCCTGGGATCGAATCCTGCATCTGGCTCTCTGCTTGGCAGGGAGCCTGCTTCCTCCTCTTTCTCTCTCTGCCTGCCTCTCTGCCTACTTGTGATCTCTCTCTGTCAAATAAATAAAATCTTTTTTAAAAAAAAGTATGCAGATAATATGATATACAAAATCACTTCCAGCTGCAACCTTCTACACATTGCTGTTTCACAGAGAGAATGGAAAAGGTGGTATTCCCAGGAGGAGCAAAGGGGTTCTTCTATGGAATTCTGTGTCTCAAGAATATAAAGATTTTAACAGGCCTCTTATTAAACATCAAGCAGCAGGTTGTCCCTTGGTTTCCTCGATGTTTGGGGCAAGATGCAGAGAAATCAGATTTGAGCAATTTTGGATAAAGAGGTGAGAGTACTCAGAAAGACAAAGGAAAATGTAGTTACAATTCTGAGCATTGGTATAGGCTATTTCGAAAATCTAAGGAAAACTCCACGTGTGTAAAATTCTGGGATTACCTGTATGGTTTCAGGAGGATTATCTATGCCATTTTTCAGAATCCTGCTCTAGATTCTACAGTCTCTAAAACTCTACAACACATACGCTATCACCTTCCAGATCCTTCCTCTAGAATCTGATCTATTGTAGTACAGTATCCATTTGTTTAAAGAAAACCCCCTCTGGGAGCTCAAGGATTTGTGAGGAAACCATGTCAAAACAGTCAGATTCTAACTAAAAAGAATACTATTTTTATTAATTATTTTTATTAACATATAATGTATTATTTGCCCCCCCAGGGGTACAGGTCTGTGAATCACCAGCTTACACATTTCATAGCACTCACCATAGCACATCCCTCCTCAATGTCCATAACCCAACCCCCCCCTCCATACAAAAGAATACTATTTTAAAGGTATTTTTTTTGTGTGGAATATGTCCTAGTCAAGGAAGGAAGGAAGGAGAAGAAGGAAGGAAGGAGGAAGGAAGGGAGGGAAGAGAGGCAAATGAATGAAGGGAGGGGGAGAAAGAAAGAAGTGAAGGAGGAAAGAAACCTATGTAACTCTTCTTTTTTTTTTTTTAAGATTTTATTTATTTATTTGACAGAGAGAGACACAGTGAGAGAGGGAAAACAGGCAGAGAGAGTGGGAGAGGGAGAAGCAGGCTTCCTGCTGAGCAGAGAGCCCGATGTGGGGCTTGATCCCAAGACCCTGGGATCATGACCTGAACCAAACGCAACGCTTAATGACTAAACCACCCAGGCGCCCCGCCTTGTCACTCTTCAAGGACTATGTAATACTTTTAAAGTAAGAAAATTCTAACTCTAGCAGAAGTATGGAGTTGAGTTTATATAACATATGTCATGGCTAATGCATGACAAGATAAATGTCCACATTTGCTGCTTTATGCTTCATTCGAAGTCTTGGGTCCCCTTCATGACTTCTTAATTTTTGAGAACTCTCCAGACTATTTTCTATCGCGACTGCACTGATTTACATCCCACCAACAGTGTGTGAGGCTTCCCTTTTCTCCACATACTTGTAAACACTGGTTATTTCTTTTTTTCTTTTTTTTTTTTTTTAGTACAAGTCTGACCCAATTCTTTATAAACATGAAACAGGTTTCCGTGCAACAACAAGACCTTCTTTTAGTTCCTTTTCAATGGCCAGGGGATGAGGTTCTGATGTCCGTCTCCCAATCAAACCACATGCATTTTTTCCTTTGTCAAAATTTGCTGAAAACAAAGATAACCATTCAAACCATCTGCCAGTCCAAGCAGATTAAATGTATTATTTTTAATTTAAAATGTACCCAGAAAAGGAACATCATTCAGCCACAAAAAGAAGGAAATCTTAACATTTGCAACAACATGGTAGAAACTTGAGGGCCTTGTATTAAGTGAAATAGATAAGGGAAAGACAAATACTGTATGATCTCACTTGTATTTGGACTCTTAAAAAAAAAAAAAAAAGCTAATAGGTGTCTGGGTTGCTCAGTCGGTTAAGCATCCAACTTGATTTCAGCTCAGGGTCCTGGGATTGAGACCCAAGTTGGGCTCTGCACTCAGTATGGAATCTTCTTGAGATTCTCTCTCCCGCTTTCCTTCTGCCCCTTCCCTGTTCTCTCTTTTTCTCTCATATAGACCTTTAAAAAAAAATAAGATGACAGGGGGGAAAAAAAAGATCAGATTAGTGGTTACCAGATAGGGAAGTTGAAAGGAGGGGGTTACTGGAGGAAGGGGGCCAAAAGGTTCATAATTCCAGTTATGAGATAAATAAGTACTGGAGAAGGAATCTCCAGCGTGACAACCATAGCTAACGCTGCTGTAGGATATCCAGGAAGGTTGTTGAGAAAGTAGATGCCAAGAGTTTGCATCAAAAGGAAAAACATCCCCCCCCTTTTTTGTATCTAAGATGATGGATGATAACTAAGCTTATGTGATAATCATTACACAATATATGTAATTTGAATCATTATGTTCTACACCTTAAGCTTATACTGTTGTTAGTCAACCATCACTTAATAAAACTGGGGAAGAGGACAGAGATCACTGAAAGAAATGCACCAATAACAATGGTTAAGAATAATATAATGAAAAAGAAGAAATCTCTAGAGATATACCTTAATGAGGAAGAATAAGAATTATATATAATTAACAGAATAATTGTTTCTACATAAATACCTTGTCAAGGCATGAACACTTGAAAAGAAATTGCACTTACATAGCTTTACTAATAATTTGCATAATGTAATTAGCTAAAAAATAGTGGAGACAGCAAATGACTTTTGTAGTAAGTTATTAATTGTAAGTATAATAAACAACAATAAAAGTGTATGTTGTAATTAAAAATAACAACAATGGTTAAGTAGTAAATTTCATATTATTTCTTTTTACCATAAAAAAGCCATTCAAAAAGGCACCAATTACATCAGAGTTGCCATAGATACCTCTGAAGAAATAGGAAGCTATAGGTTCTTATGCCCTTAACAATGTGTGACTGTCCGGGTAAGCATTTCTTGACAGTTCAGTAACCATTTTATAGAAAAGAAAGTCAAGAAAAGGAGTTCAGTAGAATTCCTGGCATTCTGATAGGCATTCTTATTTAGCCTTTTCGTTTCTTGAATGTTTATGAGGCCAGGCATGACAAGCACTGTTTAAGATGACCCAGGAAAATGTGATAGAGAACAGACCATGTGCTTGGCATTTTAGAATTTCCATTCTAGTGAGGGATACAGACGATAAACCATAACAAAAGCACAATATAGGAAATAAGTTTAATTGAGCATAGAGCAGTAGTGAATAGTACTGGGAGTGGGGGAAAGCAGGGTGAGATGAAAGAGGGCAGGGCAGTGTTCATTGGGATCATGGTTAACCCCAGTAGTTCCAAGTTCCTTTCTAGGTAAATCTGACAGTTTTTGAGGAAGTCAAAAATTTGTCACTTGAATTGGCCCCAACCACTTATTAGTCAATATAAACATGTGATTTGGGGTCCTAAGGTAGAAGGCATCTGCAATGCCAGCTACTGTCTACACATCCAAAACTGAGAGAGCGGCACTGGCTTGTTACCATGGCAACATTGACACGTGCCTCCAGCGAGCAATGGTGGGAATAGAGTTGAAGAGTTAACTATTCCAAAGAGCAGACTGTGCAGGAAGCCAATGTACTCCAGTTCTTTGGCAGTTTTTCCTCTCACTTCCATGTCTCTCAGGCTATATATTTTTCCACTCTCAACTAAAATCCCAAAATGTTCCCTTAGGGCATTTTCTGGACTATCGTCAACCCTCAATGTCCCTGTATGTGGCATTTTCTTGCCCTGCCTGAGCACAGGGTTGGTGACACATGAGCACACTCTTGCCTGGGTCATGGAGTCCTATCTTTTCAAATGTCAAGGGCAATCCTGTCGTCATCAGAACTCCTCTGATTGATGAATAAATAACATACAAAAATAAAGGAATTTATTCCTGGAAGAAAATGAATCCTCTCAGCTCGGCATGAAGGTTTTGGCAAGCCCTTGAGCTGAAAGATAGTGACATCTGCTAATGAGCATCTGACATAAGTCCAAGCAAGGCCAGCTCCTAATGATCCTGAAAATAGAGGACAGCTTGGTCAAGAAGCTCCCCACTGTTAATTAGCCAACATTTTACTAATGATTCCTCCTTCTGTGCATCTTGATCAAGTCCCTATAAATCATTTGAGTGGAAAAAAATTATGGACCTAATTTTGTAGATAAGGAAATTGAGATTTAAAAAGGTAAGAGGACCTCATATATCAAGAATAAGAAGAAAAATAACCACCACCACCAATGACATTTATTGACCACTTGCTCTATTTTAAGTTTTCTACATGTATTAACTCATTTAATTTCCACAACAGCCCTAGGAGATGGATATTACTGTTATGATTTCATTACTGAAGAATCTGGAACCCAACAAGAGTAAATAGCTTCCTTAAGGTCACAGAGCTAGAGACAGGCAGAGCAGGATTCATTTTAAATTGGCATAAATTAGAGGCATGAGAAGTGAGAGAGGTCAAAGGATAAACAACATAGAGGGGAGAGGAAGCAGAATCACAAAACACAAATCATTCTGTATCAGTTCAATCATATATTTTCTCAGCTACCAACCATCACTCTCCCAAAATAGAGAGTAAGCAATAAACAAAACTCTGTTACTTTGACAGCAAATCAGGCTGAGGAAGTGGAATTGATGACTATTTATGAGGCCAAGAGAACTGTTTGAGAATACCCCCATTCAGGGACACTTCTAGATCATTCACAATAGCTGACTCTAAGTAAATACTTCATGTAAATGCAAAATGTTAAGTTGCCTTCAATATGAATGAACACCAGGTTATAAGATGTTTTCCAAAGCTTTAAAATCACAATAAAATTCTCTTCACCAAGAAAAAAAAAATGTATTTTGCTTCTCTCATAATGCTTTTAGAAACATTTTTCAAATGGATCATACCTAACCTTTTAAAATGTTATAATACATTAAACATTCTTAACCAATAATGAGCACTGCACCATTTCTCTGCTTGAAATGAAAGTTAAACAGCCAGCTATAGGGCAGAATCATTCAATAGAAGACAGAGGAAGTACATGCCAACCAAGTGTTCAGAATGGGAAGAATAAACATCTCAGACACACTGGGAGGTGATTTTAAATTCTGTTTTTAGAGCTTGACTCTAGGAGGAAGAAATAAAAAAAATAGAAAGGATTAAAAGGAGGGTATTTTCTTTTTTAGAAAAAGATTTTAGTTATTTATTTGAGAGAGTGAGTGAAAGAGAGAGAGCAAAAAAAAAAAACAAACAAACAGGGAGAAGGAGAGGGGCAGAGGGAGAAGTGGGCTCCTCACCACACAGGGAGCTGGACACAGGGCTCAATCCCAGGACCCTGGGCTCAATCCCAGGACCCTGGGATCATGACCCAAGCTGAAGGCAGATGCATAACTGACTAAGCCACCCACGGGCTCTGAAAAGAGGGCATTTCAAAGTAAGAAATGGCCAACATTGACTCATGATGGGTCTAGAAGGTAGTGGGGAAAGGGTAGGGATGATGAAGTGACCACAGCACACAGGGCTCTTGGTTTTCAATTACATGTTGTCACCAGTCCTTTTCCTGTCTGGGCATGAGTGACTCCCACTGACAAGGGAATGAAGGAGATCCTTGTCATGGAGAAGCCCAAATGAAATTGGCCAACACCACCCAAAGCCACATGGGTCATTACTAAGGTGGAAGCAAATGATTATCACATGGTGTGGCCCCATGCAATAGAGTTTGGGTGGCCTCCTCAGCAGCAACCCGTGTCCCTCTCCTCCTTAACTGATTTTATTTAGAAGCCCACCTTCCTCCACCTAACCCGTGTGATGCAGAAGTTGATTCAATCTCAGGGACCAATGCAGGCTGGACAAAGCCCATCAGACAGAGCCCAGACTTCCATTATTGGAATAATGATGAATTCAAGGGTGGACATGGACCTGATGTGCCCAAAAGGAAGGGAAAGAATTATACAGTAGGTTCTCTCCCTTTCTCTCTCTCTACAACCCTCAACAAAAATTAAACAGGAAAGCATTTCCACAGCTGCTTTTAGCAGTCGATTTAAAAATGTAAATGCTTTAATAAACAATCTGAATTGCATGAGGCAAACAAAAACATGATGCATCGTTCAATTTAACTATTAGGCCAACTGGGTTTTGTCAAATTTCTTTTGGCCATCAATTATGCATCTGGGGCAGACCCCATAGTTTCCGGTTGTTTTCATAACTAAAATCTCCAGTCAGTCTAATCCAATTTACAGCCTAGTTCTTACATGCGATGGAAAGCCCTGAGCACCAGCCAGGCTTGTGGCCTAAGGAGCTTGAAATGGGAAGAGGGACAGTGCCTGCTATTTTTGTCCTTTTTCCTCTTCTGGTTCTCTCTCTCTCAGTGCTGGGCACGGGGGAGCAGGAAGGGAAGCCGAGCAAATGCTTCTTTTTCTATCTGGAAGCACAACTACAATTTTCAATAGACCGTTATTGCTTCTCTTTTTAATACCACCCCCCTTGACAACACCCCCCTTGGAGCAGAAACCCAAACATCCGCTCTCCCCATGGGATAGGTTCGTGCGTGTTTTGGAAGGCCCCATGGAACTATTCATTTCTCTGAAGAGGGAAACACAACTCCAACTCGGGGTCTGTCTCTTCTTCCTGCAGCTCAATGACCCACCCCCAGTCGCTATCCTTCCTTTCTCTCTCCCCCTCCCCCATCCAAGCTTCTTACTCCTGGTTTCTATGCAACAGACCACCCTCTTAAACAGACGACCAGCAAAGTAGCTCAGGCGCAGTTACCTACGACAATATCCCAGTAAATTAAGGCAAACGTAGCATGCCATACAGCGACAGCCTTATCTGCACCAAACCCTTCCCTCTTCCCATCTTCACCTCAGCTATGCTTTCTCTCTGGAATTTTCTTCTCTGCTTAGATGTGCTTAAAGTAAAATAATCAAGTCTGCTGTCTAAACGAACAGCCAACAAAAAAAGTAAACAAGCCAGAATCCCTTTCTTAAGGGATGATCTTGGTATTCCCTCCTTTGATTTCAAGAAGAGAAGGAAAAAATACTCTCCATCCCAGGAGGAGAAGGAAAAAGGCAGAGGCTGATAACACATTAGTCATGCAGCTGGGATGATGGCTGAAATGGCTTAAGAAGTACAGATCTGAAGCTATATTTTCCCATTTCTAGAGGCCAGTTTCAGCCAGAGAAATAATGACAACCGAGAGAGGGTCTTAAAACTGGCCAGATAAGTGGGAGATATGTGTTTCTTTCCTTTTCCCTCCTTTCTATACCAACCTGTTGGAGCTTGAAACCAAAACAGCAGCACCAGCTATATACAATTTGTTGGCCTCAATCCAAATGCAGCCCCTTGTTCAAAAAAAGTGTTAAGAATTTCGAGAGAAGGGGCACCTGGGTAGCTCAGTGGGTTAAGCCTCTGCCTTCGGCTCAGGTCATGATCTCAGGGTCCTGGGATCAAGCCCCACATTGGGCTCTCTGATCAGCAGGGAGCCTTCTTCCCCCTGTCTCTCTGCCTGCCTCTCTGCCTACTTGTGATCTCTCTCTGTCAAGGAAATAAATAAAAATCTTAAAAAAAAAAAAAAAAGAATTTCGAGAGAATGACAGCAGAGCAATAAGTCAATCACAAAGCCTTTCTCAGTGGAAGGCCATGTATATGGCCAGGTTACATGACCCAGTGGATACAGAAGGCAGAGCATCAAGCCAAAGAGGACTGTTCTTGAGCCTTAATCCCTCATGAAGTTTACCTTGTTTAGTCGTGGACGTGCCAGGAAACCATCACCTCTTCCTTCCTTTTTATCTCTCCTTTTTGGAAAGGGAATGTCTATTTTATGCTGTTCCACCATTGTATTTTGGAAACACACAGCTCCTCTGGTTTTGCAGGTTCACAGCTGTGGAAGACTTCACATCAAAATGAATCTTTCCTCAAATCTCACCCATATCTGATTTAGATCATATTTAGTTAGACATTGGACTTCCGACTTAAGAGTTGATACTGAAATGCATTAAGAATTTGGTGGCTGTTGAGATGGAATGAATATATTTTTTATTTGAGAAGGACTTAGTTTGAGGGGGAGCTAGGTGCAGAATTATGTACTGAATATTTGGGTGCCCCTCAAAGTGGGGGACACTGCATTCCCCAGTGTGATGGTATTTGGAGGCAGGATCTTTGTGAGCTAATTAGGTCATGAGTGTGGATCCCTCATAGATTAAATCAGTACCATTGTAAGAACTGACCCGAGAAAGATTCTGTCTCTCTGTTCTCTATCATGTGAGTATATAACAAGAAGATGGCCGAGGAGGAGTCAAGATGGCGGAGAAGTAGCAAGCTGAGACTGCTTCAGCTAGCCGGAGATCAGCTAGATAGCTTATCTAAAGATTGCAAACACCTGAAAATCCATCGGCAGATCGAAGAGAAGAAGAACAGCAATTCTGGAAACAGAAAAACAACCACTTTCTGAAAGGTAGGACCGGCGGAGAAGTGAATCCA
>NC_081559.1:35956245-36092529 GCF_022355385.1 Mustela nigripes | reverse complement strand
ATGTTTATAAAAAATAAAAAATTAAAAAAAAAAAAAAAAAAAGAAGATGGCCATTGGCACACCAGGAAAAATGCTCTCAACAGACACCAGATCTGCTGGTGCCTTGATATATTGGGCTTTCCAGCCTCCAGAACTGTAGGAATAAAAGGCTTGTTGTTTAAGTCCCTAGTCATGGCATTCTGTTATATCAGCCAGAACTAAGGCAACTCCAAAGAACCTCAGTGCCCCCTTCTGTCTTTCTATACCACACACACATTCTGAGACAGAAAGATAGGACTGGACAGGAATACGGTTACAGTGAGAAAGCTTGAGGGGTCTGCTGGAGAATAACGACTTTGAGGTTCTACATGACCTGTGCCTTAAAGCCCATATCAAATTTGGAAAAGAAGAAATGGAAGAGGTGTTGGAAAAATAATTCTAATCAAAAGAAAGTGAGTCTTAAAACGAAGGCAATATAGGACAAAGAGTATGGGAAATGGGAGGACTTATGATTTAAAAGTGGTTGGCGCCAAAACATAGAAGTCATTGAAAGAAGATATAGAGTCTACTCAAGCAATGTGTTTTATGCACATTTGTTCTGAAAGTAGGTTACTTGCATTTTATATTATTCTGGTATTTTGACTCTAGACAAGCTATCGCTATTATTCCAGATTCACAGTGTAGCTTACAATACAATGTAGACTCTGTGATTTATGTCATAGTTTAATAAGTGAGAGACTTCTGATAATGTCTGCTTTATTCATGATGAGGAACCAAAAGAATGCAGAATTTGAGATAAGGGAATACAGCCTTGTGGTGCATTTGCCACTGAGAATCTGTGTATCTTCTGGGGAGATCATTAACCTTTCTGAGTCTCAGTTTATCCATCTGTAAAATGAGATCAATATACCTTCTGTTCAGGGTTATTGTAAGTATTTGATTTGAAAACATCTGTGAACATGCCTTGTAGGCAGCAAGCTGTTTTCCGAGGTATAGTGTCAATGTGACTCCCAAATCCTTGACTGTATTTTGGAAAGGTCACCCCAATTGATGCCTGCTTGAAAAATGACACATAAACCCACAGAGGTAGAATTAAAACAGGCTGGAGTATTTATAAATCTGGTTCTCATCTGGTCAAAGCTTATTTTATTGTAATTCTCAAGGGAAGTTCTCATGTGTCAAGTTCATGGACCCATGAATAGAGCCTGGGGGTAGTCAACACAGCTTGAAGTAGCATTGCTAGGATCTTGGCGAGTATAAGATTCTTTAAAGGAGAATTTTATTTAATACTTCTGCATTTATACTCCCTGATTCTCTATATTTTCCTAGTCTTATATCTCAGCTCCATAAGAATACAGGTCTCTGCATTTTGAAATGAGTGTTGATAGTGAAACAATTATGTAATCACCTCTTAGTGTTACATAAGTAGAGTCTGTCCCATTTGGTTTAGTGGACAGAGCCTTTAGATGTTATTTACTCCAACCCATAACAGTTTCTTGTCATTTCCTTACAAATAATCCATGACCTTGAAGAACTTTACAGAAGCTCTTTTCTCTGCTTGGAATATATACTCATCTATGATGGACTTGGTAGTGTCTCTTCCAGTATCTCTTTGTCCCATCCCAATGATTCCCAATTTCCATCTTTGTATCTGCTTGCTTAAAGGGAAACTAATAGCTTCCCAGTCTCTAGAAGTTTGCACACAACCTAGGCTAAACCATTCATTACTATTTCCTTGGCCACAGTGGTTGATTTAGTGTTGGATGTATGACTGAGTCTAGAGAGTGAAGCAAGAGTTTATAGACTACTGTGAACTAATGAAATAGATCTGTTAGGGAAAACAGGCTTATTTTTACATTTATTTTTATGTTTCTCATTTTTCTATTTTCACTAGGTATTTGTGATATTACATATGGTTTCTTCAATAACATAATTAAGGTTTCTTGAAACTAAAATTTATTCTTCTAAATATTGGAAAGATAATTCTGACCATCTTTTAAAAGACTTTGATTAATAATGGAGTTAAGCATAAAAGAAATTAATTAAATCTCTCTTCAAAGAGTTATCTTGATATCTTTCTTTGGAATGAATGGGCTTAAACCTGGCATCTCTCCTCTAGAAACTGGAAGACCTATAAAATCTTTTATAATTGATGCCCAAAACTGCACCATGAAAATAATATCAAACAACCTTGATTAAGTTATTGCAATAATTCATTCCTCTAAGAAGAGTCAGCCTTAGTTTATATCCAGATTTTTATAGTTTTGGAGGGTGATATTTTTTAAATGAACACAAGTTATCTGATACTCCTCCAACTGAGCAGTGTCCGTGTCCCCTGCACTTGAATCTGGGTGGGGTTCTGTCATTTTCTTACAACAGTGCTTGGTAGGAGTGATACTATGTGATTTCTAAGGCTAGATAATTAAATACCATTCAGTTTCTGCCATTGACCACTCACTATGAGGGAATCCAGTTGCCATATAAAAAAATCAGACTAGCCTGAAATTACCTTGCTGGAGAGAACAAATGTAGACATTCCTGCTGGCCATCTCAGTGAGTCTGGGCTTCAAGTCATCCAGCCCAGGCACCACACATCATGAAGTAGAGACAAACCATCCCTGCTGTGTATTATCTAAATTCTTAACCTACAGAACTATTTTAACATAATAAAATTACTATGTGCAATGCCACTGAGTGGTTTTTTATACAGCATAATAATATGAAAATTTGTCTTTATTCCTTCAAGGATAAACCTAAGATTTTTATTTGATGAGTTTTAGCTTGTGTGTGTCTAAATATAGCATTCTTTTTGTTATATTTAGAATTTAATAAACTTCTTGAATCTGTGATTGCTCTCTTAAAAGTTCTGGAAAATTCTCAGTCATTACTGTTTCTGTACCATTCAATCATTCATTCTCCATATCCTTATCTCATCAAACATGTTAGACCTTTACCCTGGGTCTCCTGTTTCTCACCCACTCTTTTGGTGCCTATTTATGCTAGATAATTTCTTCTGAACTATATTCCAGTTTAAAGATTCTCTTTTCAGCTAAGTCTTCTGTTAAACCCATTCATTGTGTTTAAATTTCAGTTTCTGTTTTTTAGTTGTAGAAGTTCTGGGGTTTTTAAAATCTGTTATGTCACTTTTTATAATTTCCTGTTCCCTACAGATATTTCCCAGTTCTATTTTTAAAAAAATAAAAATAAAAAAAAATAAAAAATAAAATAAAAAACAAATATCCTTTATACATAATAAGTATATTTGTCTTCTCATTTGTGTTCTGGTAATTCCAAAATCTGAAGTCACATTGGATCTATTGTTATTGACTATCATTCTGCTGAATCTCACTCATGTCATTTTGATTCTTTGTGCACCTGATGTCTTTGATAACATGCTCAATATTCTATTTGAAAAACTCTTTGTATAAATAATTGTAGAGCAATGATATTGAAACATTCTTCTAGGGAGGATTTTTGCTTGCTTCGGCTAGCAGTCTTTCAGTCTAGATTGCTTTAAGCTCATTTTGTATTTTACTCAGCTTTTTTGGTTGTTTCATTGAAGGTTTGATCCAAACTGCATAGCTCACTATTACCTAAAACATAAATTCAGGAAATGGTAAACTAATAGAGATCAGAGCTTCTCAAACTTTACAATACATACACATGAGCTGGTATCTTGTTAAATGGTGGGATTGTCAACAGGAATACAGATTCTCATTCAGTTGGTCTAGGGTAAGGACCAGAATTCTGCATTTTAACAAGCTCCTATGTGATATGCTCAACTTTTGAGTCACATGTATAAAACTGAATAGGAATATTGAGTGGCAGTTGGGAAGATGAAAACTCATGATAGAAGACATTCCAAGTGTAATTTCTAAACAATATGCTACTCCTAATCAAACACATTTAAACATTTCCTTGATAATATATTCAACACTGAGCAACCAGAGAGACTGAAGTATGTTTGAAGGTACCTGACATGGTGGTACTCCCAGTGTTACTTTGATTTTTTTTTCTTTTTTTTTTTTGCTACTTTGATTTCAACAGAGATGATTTGCAAGGAGTAAGAGGTTCATGAGTTAGACGGGGAATGATGACAGAAGATAGTGTGATATCTGCCTCCCACACTACATCCCTTGATCAGCTGTCTAAGTCCATGCAGGATGGGTCTGCAGGTGAAAGCTGAGGAACCGTTTTCTTGGGAAACTATGCAAGAAATAAGGGTAGAAGTAGGTGGCTATTTATCATCATCAGGACGTGCAGCTTTGGAAGCTCTGAGGAAAAAAACATGTGACCTCTCCTCAGTAACCGATACCAAGAGGCAGATTTGTAGAATGGATAGTCCCCCTCAATTTCAAGGACATGTTCAAGGCAGTACAGAACAAAACACCTCAAGTAAACAAAACACCTCAGCTGCCATGAGACACTTCTAGGATATGTATGTATCTGTATATATATATATATATACACACATATATGTATATATATATACATAAGCACATTTTAGTATCTAGAGACCCATATACATCAAATAACCAAATAAAGGGTAATTCTGTGTACATGGAAGTAGTACCGTGTATAGAAAAGTGTGCAAGATTATTAAGCAGACTTAGGCTGCTTAAAAAGACTTCGGCTTCAAATCCATGCTCTTGCATGGGGTCACTTCGGGTTAGTTTCTTAGCATCTTAAATTCCAGGAAGTTTGTGAAGCTTAAAAGTGAAAACAATTACAAATTACTTGATACATATTAAGTCTCTAATGATAAATGTAAATATCCTTCCTTTCTCCTTCCCTCAGCAACAACTTAAAAAATACATCTAAATCCCCAGCCACCACTTTATCCACTTAGGATTTTTATGAAAGAAGATCTGAAACATTTGAACAAGAGATGCTCTAAAAAATCAACATCGCTATTGCATAAGAATCCAAAGCCACAGAAATGTAAGTCCTCTTCTCCTCACTCTTTTTTCCAAACACTAATGCACCAGGCTGGGAGCAATGATTTATTTGATCACACCACTCCAAAGTTAAAGGAAACAGACTTAGGATAATTAGCTAATAAATTTTATTCTTATTTAATAACCAAGGGAAAAGATGGATCTTCCATATCCTCAAAATAGGTCATTCTTTGAGTCTTCTAATAAAAATATGGTAAGCACAGTTGATCAAAAAGTTTTATTATTGAGAGAAGACAGAAATGCCAAAATATGAATATAATTTTTCCCTATATTCTTACTCTGACCAGTTCAGACATATTTATTAATAATCACTTGTGGAAACATAATTCATAAAGCAGATTTTCCTAGAACAATAGTGCATTTACTTATCTCAACAGTACCACATGCTTATGCTCATCCAGCATTCCTAGAAATAACTATTCAACAGCAATATGATAAGTTTAAAGTCAGAAAGAAACTAATTTAAATACTGAAAAGTTCGATTACAAATTAACCTCTCCCAAAATGTTCTCCATTAACAAAACTCTGAACTCAAAGAATACTTTTTTATATTGGAAATTGCTCATGTGAGCTTATGAAAAAATATATTTTATAACAGATTCTCAGCTGGGCTTAGGACAAAACATATTTTATAACAGATACTCAGTTAAGCATGCAAACATTGACTGCTTCAGAATTTTCATATAGGAAGTAGAGTTTAGTAGGAAAAAAACTTATCATATAGTAAAAACACACTGGCTTTACAGATCATTTGTGTTTCATTAAAAGAGCTTTTGAACATGGTGGGGATGTTCCAGCCCCTCAATGAACCCCTTGTCATTCCTGGTTTGCAAATATATATATATATCCTTCTTTTTAAAATATTATTTATTTATTTATTTATTTATTTATTTATTTATTTATTGAGAGAGAGAAAGAGCAAGAGACCCAGCATGAGCAGGGGGAGGGGCAGAGGGAAAGAATCTCAAGCAGACTTACTGGTGAACTCAGAGCCCTACATGCGGTTTGATTCTACAAAACAGATCATGACCTGAGCCAAAATCAAGAGTCAGGTGTTTAAACAACTGAGCCACTCAGACACCCCTACAAATGTATTTTCTTTCATGGAAAACAACAGGTGGTCCTTACAAGAAGATCTGCCCTGTAGATGTTTCAACTCTCCTCAATTATTCCTACAGAAAAGAAAAATATGTTAGAGTTGAAGTCTGCCATTTGAGTGGCCTTTTCTGATAATAAACAGACTTGTGATTGGTTTTAATGTATGTCTTGGTTCAGATCTCAGTATGAACACCAAGAGAGAAAATCTGAAGACTGCCAGGCTCCCACAAAAGGAGTATAGAAGCATTAATTTTCACAATCCCACATAAAATATCCTCCAAGGGCCCTGTAAGAATGTTTAACTTTTGACAATGGACTTGGCTGCCTGACAGCTTTAATTTGAATGCCACTTTCATTGTTAAATAAACACCCGGGCATCACTGTACTCAGACATTCTGGGAACACCAAAGCTAAGCACAGCATCCCCAGAGAAGCAGTCTTGTGTGCCAACAACTACAATACACAAAGACTAGCTCTTTTTACCTTCTTTTCTTCTCTTTTATTGTGGTCAATGATAGCTTTCTCTCTCTTTTATCATGTGTAATTTTATAATTACCCAAAGTGTGTGTGTGTGTGTGTACAAGTTGGATATTTCCTGTGAATAAATGCTAGTTCTTGATAGAAAAGGGTCACGCAGAATTATGACAAAAGCATAAACAATAGTTCATGAATTTATTGCTTCAGACTGGAGACTTTCATCAGAAGATCCAAGCACAAAAGAACAATTTTCTAGAGTTCTGTGATGGCTCATTGGTCAGACCAGACTGTATTTGAAACTCTTCTGTTATTCGTCTGTCTTCCTTATTTTAAAACTAAAGACTTCAATCCAGTTAGGATTTTATCTTTCCTGCTTGTTGATCTTTAATAATATACACAAGTGGCTGAAGATTTATCCAAAGATATCGCTAAAGTAATTTAGGGAAGCTTCCTTTAAGAGATATATTTCCACACCATAACACATTTGTCACTGTGTTTTTTGATAGAGTTAAGTATTTAAATTATATTTAAAAATCAAAACTTTATGTTTTTCAACTAGATATCTGAAAAAACAAGAAGCCTCAATCTGAAAATTTATTTGAATTCCCACTAAGCTCCTCTTTGACATAACTTCCAAATTAATTAAATCAAAAAGACATGAACTAGGCCAAAAAAAAAAAAAAAAAAAAGTCAGGAGGCCCAAGTTCAAATATTGCCTAGAATACTTGGTCTTGCCTTAATTTGCTCGTAGGTGGTACCATTTTAGAAATGGCAAAGCTAAATTAACACAAAAAGAGTACCAAGTTCATACAGCAAATTAAAAGAATTAATGAGTACCTCTACCTTCCTTTTCTTTGAATAAATGTTAAAAAAATTCTCTCAATATGAAACAAGATTCAAATAAGCACTAGATGAACTTGGTAATCACTGAACAAATATTTGAGCATCCCTTGCACAAAAGACATTGGGTGATAGGTACAAACCCCAGACTACCAGGAGGCTGATAGCTCTAAGGCTTGAGACTCTTAATCTCAGAACAAAACCAAGGGTTGCTGGGGGGTGGGAGTGGGGGAGAGGGTGACTGAGTGATGGACATTGGGGAGGGTATGTGCTACTGTGAGTGCTATGAATTGTGTAAGATTGATGATTTGTATAAGACCTGTACCCCCGAAGCAAATAATAAATTTAATAGAAAGAAAGAAAGAAAGAAAGAAAGAAAGAAAGAAAGAAAGAGAAACTAGAGTCAATCTACCTATGCATAAGATGCAAGACTTCCAAGCCAGACAAAGGAAAGGTAAAATCTGTTAACCATCTTGCCATTGGTCACCACCTTGATTAGTTTACAGAATAACTGTTGTATATCCATCTGATTGTATTATTCAGAGATGATGTCTTCAATACCTACACCCTCCAATATGGTAGTCAGTAGTTACCTATGGCTATTGAGTATTTGAAATGTGGGTAGTGTGACTTGAGGAAGTGAAGTTTTGATTTCACTTACTAATTTGATATTAATAGTACAGAGTTGATAGCAGGATTAATGAATTTACTTAAGTTGGACAAATGTAACTTTGAAACAGATGCTTTTGTTTCAAAGCCAAATCAATTCTTCCCATAAAAATGAACCAAGTCTGTCAATGTGGGTGCAACTATAAAGGAAGATGATTATTTGGTATCCAATTTAGTTATTGGGAAATTTCAGTTATGGCTGGAACAACTTAGATATGTGAATGTAACTTTTTCAACTGGAAATTTTATGAAATCTAAATATAAATCAAGTATTTCCAGTGAAAATTTAACATCTGGATAAAGATGTGTCTGCCCCAATGCCACTTTGTTATAGAATTGTTCTAATTCTTATTTGTCCTGGAGGGAGGTTTATGAGAAGTTCACCCTCTGAAAGTCTGCTCATGAATTTCTCTGATGAGGCAGCTAAGTCCCATATAGGATACACTGGGAAATGCAGAAGTTTGAGAGGCCCTGAGCATAGGGCAGGCTGTCTTCCTTTTTCAGCAAGCCTCCAATCTTCAGAAGTGAGACATGTGGTGACAGCACTGGTCAGTGGTATTTACCTGACCAGGGGAGGAATCCTGGAACTGCATTATGGATTCTCTGCAGAGCCTAGACAGGTTCACTGAAAATAGACTTTTATTTTTCAGCACATTAATAAAAAATTATTAAGAATTCCTGGTGGGGGGGGGGCGCCTGGGTTGCTCAGTGGGTTAAGCCGCTGCATTCGTCTCAGGTCATGATCTCAGGGTCCTGGGATCGAGCCCCGCATCAGGCTCTCTGCTCAGCAGGGAGCCTGCTCCCCTCTTTTCTCTGCCTGCCTCTCTGCCTACTTGTGATCTCTCTCTGTCAAATAAATAAATGAAATCTTTAAAAAAAAAAAAAAAAAGAATTCCTGGGGGACGCCTGGGTGGCTCGGTTGGTTAAGCGGCTGCCTTGGGCTCAGGTCATGATCCCAGCGTCCTGGGATCGAGTCCCGCATCGGGCTCCTTGCTCTGCAGGGAGCCTGCTTCTCCCTCTGCCACTCTGTCTGCCTGTGCTCACTCTCTCTCTCTCTCTCTGACAAATAAATAAATAAAATCTTTAAAAAAAAAAATAGAATTCCTGGGATGGTGTCTATTGCCTCCCAACCTAGAAGGAGGAACCAATACGACAGGGAATCAGTCAGAAATCACACGTCCCAACACCTCTGGCAGACACAGGGAGGAGCAAAGTCGTGCCCCTGGGAAATTGGCCAAGACTTGTTCATCCAAGAAGGGGTAGGATGACAGATACAGAAGAGACTGTCGCATGATATTGGGGGTAGGATAAGATGTGCTGCACCCCAAGCAGGGTCCTCAAAAATCAGGGAGAGAAAAAGATCTACTTCTTCTCTGGGAATGGGGTTCCTGGTCACCAGGCTCATTTCTTATCCTTGATGAGTCTGTCACTGCCCTTAGTAAAACTTTCATCCTGCAGATTTCAAGACAAAGTTGTCATCAGTGAGAGAGCTAAGTTTCTGTGATGTGGCAATCCTCCTGGAGATGTTCTGGGCTGCCTGGATCTTGTGCAATTTGATATAGCCAGGGTTCTTGCTCAGAGCTCCTCCGACGTGAGCAGGTTGGGATATGGGTTCATACAAAGCCCATTTTGAACCCCAGCCCCGTCCTTTACTACTCCAGCACTTCTCTTTGCTGTCAGATCCAAGGCTGCACTCAGATGGCTCCTGCCTCTTCCCACTTTGTTCCCCACCGGTGGGACCCTCCCGCAGGCGGCTGCCAGGAACCAGAGGCAAGGCCAGCAGTGCTATTGACCTGCCTTACAGAGAGCGGCGGGCGTCAGGCACCTGGCTAAGCAAATAGACTTTTTAATGGGGTACTTTCTGGAAGGGCTTTTTGCTTTTTTATTGGGTCAAAAAGAGGAATTCTGGGGCGCCTGGGTGGCTCAGTTGGTTAAAGCCTCTGCCTTCGGCTCAGGTCATGATCCCAGAGTCCTGGGGTGGAGCCCCACATCGGGCTCTCTGCTCGGCAGGGAGCCTGCTTCCCTTCCTCTCTCTCTGCCTGCCTCTCTGCCTACTTATGATCTCTGTCTGTCAAATGAATAAATTTTTAAAAATCTTTTAAAAAATAAGAAAAAAACAAACAAACAAACAAAAAAGAGGAATTCTGAAGAGATGAGAGTCAGTGAGTAGTTGGGTATCTGTGGTATCACAGGGAGTTTCTTTTTAAGGATGCTGTCATGGCGGTTGGAATCATAAAGGTCTCACAGTTACATGTCTCTGTTCTTCTATTCCCAGGAGTCCCAAATCTGTGGACCTGTACATCTGAAGAGCCAATGAGGTAAGAAGCACCTGCCTGGAGAGGAAAAGTAGATCGACTACATGCACATACACAAAATCGCCCAGTCTCTAAGAGAGAAGAAAACAAGGCGTGTGAATTCATTGAATACCGAGTAAGCATTTACTATGTGCCAGTTACTGAGCTAAATGCAGAGATAACAAACCAAATCAACTAGATCTTACTAATGAGCCATCCAGGGAGAACAACCTCCTTGGGCAGTTGCCTAGACCCATAACAGATTTTGCATAAGTGAGAAATACATTTCTCTTTATTAACTGCCTGAGAATTGGGGGTCTTCTTTATTTAATGGCATCTTGACCTTATCTGTCCTGACTGATGACTAAGAATACATGGCACGTTGTTTGTGACAGGTGTACAATCCAGGAAGGTAATAGGTATTCCAGTGGCTTCAGGAAGCATTCATTTTTTTAACCAAAATAACTGTTTCTAATTTATATAGGTATATGTCCAAGGGTGATGAAAATTTTATCAATATCAAAACATATATAAAACAAGACAACTAGAAATTTCAAGTTCATCAGAGCGGTTGTTCTCAACTCTGGTTACCTGTTAGCATATCTCTAAAATGCCAGTGTCTGGAGCCCTAATCCCCAGAGATTGCAACTTAATTGGTTCAGATTAGGGTTCAGGCATTAGTATATTTTAGCAAGATTTCTCGTTTGATAGTTGCATTAAGCTCCTGGGATAAAGTCTCCTAAGTTAAGTTTTAAAGTGAACATCAAATTTAACTCTTAACTTCCAGCTAAACAAAGGAAAATAGATCATGTTTTTCTCCTTCCTGGAAGTTATGATATTTTTGCATGGTTTCTTTAATGTTTTTCCCTATGATGGTCAGTTTGTGTCAATTTAGGCCACAGTCCCCAGTTATTCAATCAAACACTTGCTGTGAAGGGTGTTGTAAATGTATTTGGTAGAGGTGATTCAAGTCCATTAATAGGGAAGCCTGCGTGGCTCAGTTAAGTGTTGGACTCTCCATTTCAACTCAGGTCATGATCTCAGAATCCTGAGATCAAGCCCCACTCCCCATCCTCATTGTCTTTGGGCTCCCTACTCAGGGGGGGTCTGCTTCTCTCCTTCTGCCTCTCCCCCTGCCCCTTTCCATGCTCTCTCTCTTTCTCTCAACTAAGTAAATAATTCTTTTTTATTTTTTAAGATTTTATTTATTTATTTGACAGAGAGAGACTACAAGAGAGGGAACACAAACGGGGGGAGTAGGAGAGGGAGAAGGAGGATTCCTCCCGAGCAGGGAGCCTGACACGGGGCGCGATCCCAGGACCCTGGAATCAACACCTTAGCCAAAAACAGTCTTTTAACCAACCGAGCCACCCAGGAACCCCAGTAAATAATTCTTTTTTCTTTTTTAAAAGATTTTATTTATTTATTTGACAGACAGAGATCACAAGCAGGCAGAGAGAGAGGAAGGGAAGCAGGTTCCCTGACAAGCAGAGAGCCCAATGAAACGGCTTGATCCCAGAATCAGGATCATGACCTGATCCGAAGGCAGAGGCTTTAACCCACTGAGCCACCCAGGTGCCCCCCCATCCCTAAATAATTCTTAAAAATAAATTAAGTCCATAATCAGCTAACCTTTAGTAAGTAAGGAATGTTAAATAATCTGAATGAAATAATCCAATGAGTTAAAAGATCTTAAGAGCACAACTGAGGCTTCTCAGGAGAAATTCTACCCATGAGCAGCTCCTTCAGCTTGTGTCTGAGAGTCTCACCCAGTTCATCCTGATGGCCTGCCCTCAGGCTTTCAGACTTTTCTTGTGAGCCCCCAAATCATCTGAGCCTTGCAATGAATTTCTTAATGTATTTCTCCTTACCAATTCTGTTTCTCTGACTGAATATTGATTAATATACCCCAACCTTCACTAGACTATATACTCTGAAGGCAGAAGTATCTGTGTTATTCATCATGAATCTCAGTTCCGAGCCCCATGCCTGCTCCCTAACACGTACCAATGAACACTTATCAAGTAAGTGAATGAACGAACCATCTGGTTGGGGAAGTAAAGTATGCAACATAAAAAGTTGGCCATGAGACACCATAAATGCTTTGCAATTCAGCATAAGGAGAGAGAGCACATCCAGGCATGGGGATCAGGGAAGACTTGCAACATGACCTGCGGTCGCAGGATGGAGGTTCAGGGAGGAAAAATATGGAGACCAGAAATGGCAAGCACAGACACATTATACAAGCTAGACTAGATGACAAATTTATGTGAGCAAGTATAAGAAAATGAATTGGGAAGAATCAATCCTGGCCAGATTTTGCATGATTAAATGCAGAACTTCAATCTCTTAGCCAGTGGTGGCTCTCAGTCTCTCTCTTAAGGATTCCCAAACCATTCTCTGAATGCATTTTATTTGCAGGCTAAAATCAGGACTAACAAAAAAGCTAAGTTCCTCTGGTAAAGAAAGATCTGGAGGACATGGTTCTCGCTCCCTGGCATGGATGCCTTTAAGAAACCCCTAAAGAACAGCTAATGTCCTATAAAGCATCTGTTGAAAATTAGCGCTAAAGTAACAGGCCATATCAGTATTAATTCACTCATTTAACCAGTCATCAGTCATTCACTGTTAGAGCGCTCTACCATGCCACATTCTGGAGAACTTCAGGATGAAGGAAAGACTGTGTCTGCTGGTGGTAGGCCCAGGATGAGAGGCAGTGATTATGCTCCTGAGGTCCTGAAGGGTGGCCGCCTAAGGGTTTTGCAGTTTGTTGCAAAGGCAATTCCTGATAGAGGAGACCGAGTTCTGTAAAAACTGTGGATCTTACTTATCAGGTCTTTATCTGACCTCTTCTCTCCACCATGAGCATGTGCCAGAGCCCTGGGGAGAGGATGCAAAAATTAAATACTCCATCATAAAAATCTCTGAGACTCTGGGGGAGGGACTATATGGCAAACCAGTGCCAGAGGGTATCCTCTTCCCTTAAAGTGGAACATATTCTAAAAATGGAATATAAAAGAATGTTACCCATCAGATGGGGGAAAGGTGAGAGTCATTGCAGAGGCAGGAGTACTCGTCACCTCAACTGCATCCTGTCTTAGATGACACAGACTGACAAATCCAAAGTGGCCCAAGGAGACTTCAATCTACCTGGTTGATTGACTTTGCAATGCAGATTTTCCATTTTCACCCCCAACCTTCTGATTCCAAATGCCCTGGGCTCTTTCTAGCTGAAGAGCTTCTCATTACCTAGAAGGGCTTCTACCAGACAGTTTTCTAAGACTCATCTCCTGTTGGTAACCCCCTTCCTCTCCTGTCTCTGTTCACTGCATTGCCCATACATCACAGCAAGTCGAGACTGTGCTCACCAACACTCTCAATTTTGACTCCTGTCCTGTGTCCTGGTCTATCTGTCAACCCCAGCCCAGAACCACTTGTAGGATATGCCTTCTCCACACCTGTGCTGTGCAGCAACACACCTTGGGAGAGAATCACACAATCACAGTACACATGGCTACAAACATCTGAGGTCCCAGCTTTGGTACAGCCCATCAGCCTTTTTGATTTCCTTCAGTAACTATCAAAAAAAAAGTCTATGTCCCTTGGTCTCTAAGCACTGCATTCTCAGCCAACAACCCTATAGAACCCAAGGTCATCAAGCATTTATCAGCCAGGTCTTAGTGTTGCTACTGCCTTGACATCAAGACAAAAACAAAACTACTCCATTAGAAGTCTGAACACAGCAAAAATAGGAGCGCTGTTCAAGCACAAAAATGACCAAACAGCCCCCTCTCCTGGTGAGTATGAATGGTGCCTCTTCCCTTACTAAATTACATAAAATTTACCAACTGAATAGAATTGATGAATATACACAATAACAGCATTCCCCCTGCTTCCTTATAGCATCCAATCTCGAGCAAAGAGCAAAGTCCCTAAACAATCCCCCAGAGAACCTAACACAAACACAAACCCTGTAATAAATCCTTTCTGACATTCTCTTTCTGAGATGCTCCATGATTCCCCAGGCAAGTGTGTTCTCCCTCCAAGGAGCAATCCACCCAATCTGTTCTTTGGCAAGAGGGCACTGGCATAGCAATAAGAATTACTGTTATCACCGTTGTTGGGTTCTGTGCTAAGTACTTCACACATGTTGTTCATTTAATCCCTTGATGACAGTGACAATTTTGCCCACTGTGGACCTGGAAACACAAAAGACAGCAGAATTTACAAGCCATCTGGGGCACAGATTCAACATGATGGATGAAGAGACTTAGGAATGTGTCTCTGGAGCTCATGCACCCATGATTTCAGAAATAATAATCCACAAAATTAATAAAACTTGTTTCTTTCTCACATTATCCCCTCTAGTCTCAGTACATGAGCTGTTTTTCTTTCAATGTCAAGCCCTCCTTCTGTTTGGTCTTCGACCACCTCTTCTGTCTCCTCTAACCCTTGGTTCTAACAAGTTTCATTTCCTTCTAATTCTTCAACCTTCCTTTTGCCACTAGAACAACTCAGTCTAAAATTGGGTGTAAGTCTTGTACATTCTTAAACAAACCATGGAGACATCTGATGGCCCCATGGCCCCTTCATCTTTTCCATCATCAGACCAAGTCCTGGAAACTTAGTGTCTATTTTCAAGAATAACATAATTTAAAATGATAAAATAGGCATGCAGAAATGGAATTTGGGAAAGAGACCTTTTCTACCTTGGAGGGGTAAGGCTGGGTGGGAGGGATCAAATAAAAATTCAAGGAAGCATTGATATCTGGAGCAAATTGTAAAGCATGGGGGGAGGGCAGATTGCCAGCCAGAGATATAAGGAGTTTTAGGGCAGATAGGTGTCCTACCCCCAAAATTCATCTATTAAAATCTAACCCACAATGTGATGGTATTAGGAGGTGGGGTCTTTAGGTGGTAACTAGATTGTGAAAGTGGAGTCCTCATGAATGGGATCATATGTCCTTATAAAAGAGACCCCAGAGAGCTCCCTTGCCCCATGACCATGTGAGGACACAGCAAGGAAATGGCCAAGAAGTAGGCTTTCACCAGACCCTGCACCTGCTGGTGACTTGATCTTGGGTTTTCCAGCTCCTGAAGCAGTGGAAATAAATTTCTGGTGTGTATAGCTCCACTCCCATACCCAAGTTATCTATGATAGTCTTTTGTAGTAGCCTAGTGGAAGAAAACTGTAAGTAAAAGTAAGATCACTAAGAGAGGAAAGTCTGGCACGTATTTAAGACCTGATGAGTGGACTCATCTGTTATATCAGTCAGCTCGGGCTACCATAAAAAAAAAACACCACAAACTGAGTGGTTTAAGATGCAGAAATGTATTTCTCACAGTTCTGGAGGCTGGAAGTCCAAGATGAAGCTGTTAACAGGTTTAGTTTCTCCCTGGGCTTCTCTCCTTGTCTTGGCCACCTGCTCACTATGACTTCATATGGTCTCATCTCTGCCTGTGTGCCTCCCTGGTGTCTCTTTGTGTATGCAAATTTCTCCTCTGGGTACCAGTCAGATTGGATTTTGGAACCATCTTAAAGACCTTAATGTAATCATCTCTTTAAAAACCTTATCTCTAAATATAATTCTATTTTTATTGCATTTTGAAGTGGATTAGGACTTCGACCTATGAATTTTGGAGGGATACAATTCATCTGATAACATCTGGGATAGCAGGGAGCAGGAAAGTTTAGGCCAGAAATGTAGATTAAGACTAGCTCATGGATACCTTGAAACATAAGAATGGGAAACTTGAGCCTCTTCTTTAAACAGTGAACTATATGGATGCCTGACATGACATCAACTCATCAAGCTATTCAAAACTGAAGGTGAGACCTGCTAACGTGATTCATTACTAATAAATTATCTATATAGGTTATACGATATATTTTGCAGCAACTGACTTCCCTCAAGAGAGACTAATTTTCAGATATATGTATTTACATTCTCCTACTTCTATCCCCCTGCTCAAACCAAATCTGAAAGATCCTATAGATATTTCGAAGATTTTCTGAAACAAAATGTTTACATTTAGCCAATGCTTAAAAAGTTTTTGTGATTAATACTTGTCAGCATTAGCTCAACTGCGTAAGAAAGTAGCTGATGCTATTCTAAATATAGGCCACCTGCTTTTCCCAAGGGAGTCAGTAAAATCTGAATGGCTGAGAGAAGCACATTTGGGAAGAGAGGGCTCTCGCCTTCAGAAAAATAAAAAAGGCAGGGAGGCTGCCCTGGCTCTCATCCACAAGGGCAGGTCATGCAAGATCGTCTTTCCCATCACTCAAGTCAGCACTGATTCCAACCTTGACCTGGCTGTTCTCAATGGAGCAATGTAAGGTCAAGGACACTTTACTGACTGCCAGATATACTACAGTCTTTGAGTTAGTTTTTCTTCATGTGTAGTACAAACCAGGCTCTGGTTATATTTCCATTGTAGAAATAAGGAAACAAATCCAGGAAGGTAAAAAGACTTATCCAGAACAATAGAAGGAGGAGTTGAACACTCTCTCAGACCAAAGTGCACACTCTATGCCACACAGTGTATTAAGTGGGGCTTCTCTCCCATGATCACGTATGTCAAGCTGTCATCAGCTGTTTCGGATGAATTTGATAATTCAAATTATCAAATTTAATTTGATAAAATTAAAATTATCACAATTAATTTGATAAATTCCCTCTGCCCTTTGCCTTCTGCCTCTGCCCTCTGCCCCCTGCAGGAGGAGGACGCCAGGCCGTAGTAATGGATTGTGGGTCACCTTCAAGGATCTTTTTGAGAACAAACATGGACATAAAATCTCTCACCTTTCACACATACAGCAATATATTAGGGTGAACCAGATGAAATTACTTTTGGGAGATCAAAATTTGTCAAAAATGGCAATTTCATATGACGCAACCAAATGGATTATTCATGGTGATAGCCCAAGGGTTAATAACTTATATAACTTACACTGGAGGTTTTCTAGCCTAGAAAATAATTGTATGTGCCCTTTTGCCTCAGGCACACCTAGAAAACAGGTCTTCTCCTGCCTGGGGGAAAATACCCAGCGTCATCTTCCACTGCAGGAATGTACACTCCTCCAGGGAAAACAGGGAAAAACCACATCTAAATGGAGCAGAAGTTTAGGCATTCCTGCCCGAATTTCCATTACCATATTTAAAGATGAGAGTATGTCCAAGAAATACTTGCAAATAACAAAGGGTTTCAGATGATGAATAATACTAACCTAGGAAACACATCACAAAAGATCCCAAGGGGATTACTGCACATTTGAGATAAGCCCAAACCTGAAACGTTACTGGAGGTAACTACGGGAAGTATGACTGTAGTCACTCATACTGAAGGGGCACCGGCTTCTTTAACAGTGTAAGTGTTAAAATCCAAATTTGGGGGCATTTGTCAGACAACTCCCCAAATACAAGTAAGTCACTAAACTTGTAATAGGCCCATCAGCACACCCTGGGGACTGTTTTCACCCTTAAGATATTTTTGAGAAGTATTTGATAAATTCCCTCTAATTTTCCTAATAAGAACATCTTCTCAAGTACTGAGAGGAGGTTTTCAAGAAGAATTTTAGAATTCTGCTTAATTAATGGCATTTACATCTTCTTCAACTATGATTTCCTTGGCTGGGCAGGCTGGACAAGGCTTTACTTAGAAGTGCACAGTTTTGCAAAAGGGGAAAAATCCAGAAAACCTGGGCTGACTCAGAGCCACGGACAAAACATGTTTATTAAGGTGAACCAAAATTTTACTCACATGCCTGAATCCGTGAGAATCCATGACAGATGGGCACTCAAAATATCCTCTGCATTTATTTTATTCCCTCTTAGTTTCCTAGGAGAAAGTGAATTGGAAGGTCTTTGTCTATTGCAGGGATGCCCCAAATCATAATAAATTAATAAGAAAATTTACCTTGAATGTGCAAATCCCTTCTCAATTCTTAAATCCTTTAAATCTAAATCATTGAAGCAGTGCCCACAAATAACACAAGCTGCCCATTAAGTGAATGTTTATGATGTATCAGCCTCAGTATGTACCAGTTAACTTACTTAATCCTCACAAACTCCCCCCATACTATTGTTAGTCTTATTTTATAGGCGAGAAAACAGAGTCAAGGGGTGTTTGAATTCTCAAAGTCCCATATCCAAGAAGTGGCTGAATAGGGTATTAAAATAGGCATTCTGATTCTTGAATCCATGTTTTTAATTTCCAAAACACTGTCCCTACCTGGGAAAGCGGCTGTTGTGGCAGCCACCTCCTCACCACCAAATAAGGACTATTATGACAGTTCGATGACAACAGAATTGGCCCCCACTTATTACAGGAAATAGTCACCACACACACACTAAAGAAAGAAAGAGAGAAAGAATAGAAAAAGAAGAAAAAAGAAACTCCGCCCACAACATTGAACCATTCTTCTTTTGAAATGTCCTCAAGCTGTTTGTTTGCTCCCTTGCAGTCAACCAAGAACTATCAAAGGTAGCTGAAGACCAATTAGAAAGTCACCTCATTTCCAAAGTACCCATCTTAATAGAACACTTGTCAGAAACTCAGTATTTCATCATTTCACTCTATGAAACTGACTCTCCTTTGCAACCTCAAACTCCTGCTGGAATGAAAGTGATAGCAGATGGCTTTCTTTGGGACAAATTTATGATTTAGCAGCCTTTGTTAAGTTAGTCTCAGACCTACTTTTATCTTTGATAACCCAACACAAACCAGTTTGACCCCTTGACTTATGGTTATGTTAAAATAATTAATATTCCAAGTATTTACAATTCTTAAACTCTCAACCCAGTGATATTACAATAAACTTTATTAAAATTTAAACGGAATTCATTTTATACTCTGATCAGGTATTACCATTAAAAGACATAATTGAATGTTGGATTCCTTGATTGATTGACTATATTTTAAGATATTAAAACTGGCTTCCAATTTAGGGATTTATAGAGAAAAAAAGAACTATCTCTCATTCTCCTTACTGGTCTGAGTCCTCATAGATGGAAAAATATCTCTATACTGTATCAAAATTAATGAGATCTGTCATCTGCCCCAGATATGCCAAGATGGTCCTAAGTTTAATCCATATCAAAATCTGAGCATTGTTATATATCCCCACATAACCCTGGTCATTAAAGGACATAGAATAAAAAGTTCACTCTTTATACTCCTCATTTGTAGCTTTTGAAACAATTTATCTGCTAAAAGGTAAACACTGCCATCTGCTGAAATGAGAAAATAAAGGCATGCAAGTCTATGCACTTGAAGAACATAACATTTTCTGCTTTTCATTAGTGAGAGCATTAATTACTTCATTAAGATCTCACAGTCCTGGGGTACCGGGGCGGCTCAGTGGTTGGGCGTCCAACTCTTGGTTTCAACTCAGGTCATGATCTCAGAGTTGTTAGATGGAGCCCCGCATTGGGGTCCCATCTAGGCTCCAAGTCTTCTCAAGAATCTCCCCCCACCACCACCACCACTGCTCCTCTCCCCACTCTCTCGCTCTCTCTCTCTCTCTCTAAAATAAACAAATAAACCTTTAAAAAAATCTTAGAGTTCCAAGAAAATAATAGCAAAGACAACTTTGTCCAAAGAGATGCATCCAACATTTCTCAAAAGGTAGAATGAGTAATCAGCCCTGGTCTTTGATGTATTTAGCTTCCAGACAACTTTTCTGGGATTTCCATCTCTTGCATTCCCAAAAACTCATTTTTAAATTCAAGGTAAACTGAAATTCTGAACTCAAAAAGAAATTTAGGAGTAGAGAGAAACTAATGCTTTTGCCTTAATGTGAAGAACTCAAAGAGCCCTGTGAAACACACATATACACATAGGCATACACACACACACATACCTTTATCAATTCCTCACCATGTGTTAAACCAATATCCATTCTGGGGATAACCAGCGTGTTTCAGGGAAGAAAAAAAAAATGGAGGAAGGGTAGTAAAAAGGGGTAAAAAAAAAAATCAAAGTTACACCAACTTCCTGTTGGAGTCTTCTAGAGGTTGTAATGAATTGGCCTCAGAGGTCTGTAAAATTTCGCTAGGTTACCCTACAAGAGCAGGGTACTCCTAAAAGTAGCATTCCCAAATGTAGACTACTCTCATGTCACAAACCCAAACTCAGAAAGTATCAAACCAGGAACTGTTATGAGAAAATATTTGAAGGCTTCTGAGTCTTATAATTACAAAAGCATCAAATACCAACTGGATCCTCCCTTTCTGGCCCGGATTTTATGCTAAAATAAGAAAATGTTTTTCTTGTCATGTTTCAATCGTTTCATCCTTCAGGTTTTATTTATTTATTTTATTAAAGTATACTCCCCGCAAATATACTCTCAGTTCTAAAAGAAGAAAAGAAATTTCCAAACTTTCACAACCTCCTTTCCCACCAAAAACCTAATCAAGTTGTTTGTAATTAGCATAGTGTCTCGGAGATAGTAAGTAATTAATTGTTGAAACACATGATCCCACAATGAAAGAATCTTTCTAAAGAGTTAATACAAATATCTTTAAGGCTTATGTCTTTTTCCTCATGAGGTCAGTGCTTGATTCCCCCTTTAAGTAATATGCCTCTAAAAGACAAAAAACCCCAGGTACACGATGCCTCAAAAACCAAGATAATCGACCCCTTACCACGTGCAAAAGATTGTGAAAACAGATTGAGCATTTGAAAAGTTTTTATTGAGATGAAATCCACTTAACATAAAACTAGACGTTAGCCATTAGCATTTAGTAGTTTTACAATGTTGTACATTCACAATGTACACAATTTACAATGTTGTACAATCATCACCCCTAATTCCAAGAGGTTTTTATGATCCCAAAATAAAACTGCACCCATTGAGTTACCGCTCCCTATTGCCCTCTACTGCCCATCTCTGGCAACTGCGGATCTGTGTTCTGTCTCTACAGACTATTCTGGATGTTTCATATCCATATATTGGGGTTACCCAATACATGGCCTTTTGTGTCTGGATTCTCTTACTTAGCATAATGTTTTAAACATAGGCTTACCTATTTGGTAGCATGTATCAGTCCTTTATTCGTTTTTATGGCTGAATGATATTCCATTGTAAAGATGTATCACAGCCCGTTTATCCATGCACCCATGGGCAGATGTGTGAGCTGTTGTGAATATGCTGCCAGGAACACGAAGGTACATAGGCTTAAGTACCATTTTTCATTTTGGTGGTGCGGGGCATTTACTTAGGAGAGCAATTGCTGAGTCATTTGGTAATTTCATGGTTAAATTTTGAAGAATCTGCATACTTGATTTTTAAATCAAGAAAAATAACAAAGTAAAAGATAGAACATGCCAATAGAAGAGACAAATGAAGTCACAACCAACCATAATCTAATCTGGTTGGGATCAGGGATTTCACCAAAAGGAGTACAGCCTGTGGAGAGGACATTTTGCTATGGTAGAATCTCTACTCACTTTAACCATATCGATGGACCTGGCCCATATTTAAGAATGATAAACTCCCTCTAACATGAGGGAAAGGAAAAAAATATATGTGAATCATAGTCTGCCACTGGCTTATTGTATTAGTAAGTCAAAAATTGTTACCTTGGATACAAACTGCATTTAAAAATGAAGTCCTCTGTAATAAATAACCATTACAGAAATAGCCAGTGTCAGAAATGCAGTTATATGAATCAGAGAAAAAAATGATACAGTTTTCCCATTAATCATATTCTTTTAATAAAACATTGATTTCATTAAACAAAATTAACTCAATTTACTTCACATAAAGAGTATTTTTACATTGGCTTTTGTGGTTTCTTTTGCTCTGAGTTTTCTAAACCCTTCAGTATTTTTCAAATACTTTGTTTTATATATATCATTATATTGTGATTAGGTAATTTAACCATGCAATTAAACAAATACACATTTAAGAAGAGCAGTCCTACTTTATACACTTGTGACTTCACCTTTGTTCTCATTGTCTTGGCATGATTTCAACACCCTGCATTTGTGAAATGGGTTCCACAGTAAGAATGAGTGGAAATCCAGCCTTACTCTGCTTGTTGATGCTGGTAAGGAAACTTCCAAGTGAGAATAAACAACTCGCTCTTACAAGTTCACACAGGTCATCCTATTACTAAGCAGAACTCCTAGGTCATTACTGCGTCTACCTTTCCACTCGCCAAGTGTGAATAATAAGAATCTGAGCACTTGCTCTTTTCTACTTCCAAAAGTTTTTATTTTTAATTTTCATTTAGTATCTGTAAAGTTTGGAATAAACAATTCTACTCTGTTGTAATATAATTGCTAGGAGAAGTGTGAATTTATGATTACCAGGCCACAGGAATTGGGACCCCATTACTAAATAATTGCATGCATAATAAAGGTTCAAACTCAAACTTTAATTAATTGGAAAACACCATCCTTCATAATGTTTATGTTTTAAAAGTTATTCAAGGGGATTTAAAAGAAATCTAGACAATCAAAAACATACATGCTAGTGCAGCACAATAATCATGTGGAAAAACCCAGGCAGCACATCATTATTTAAGACCTCTTTGAGCTATATATAGGACATAGCCTTTCTAGGTTTGAATTCATGTCTGGCAACCCACTGACCACTGATCCAGGGAAGCCACCCTGCCTCTCCTCAATTATGTGTTACCAACTCTAAATTCAGGTTCTATTAATTCCTACATCATTCTTCTTTATTAAATGAACTGAGGCAGAAGTCTTGTAAACCATAAAACATGCAAATATTTGGAAAGGTTTTTTTGTTTTGTTTTGCTTTTTCCCTGTTTGCTTTAGAAAGCAATTATCTAATATAGCAAAAGGAAGCCAGGATAATTAACTAGAAGATTGTCTTGATTTCTTTTTTTTTTCTCTTAAAAATGACTTTCTTTTTTTTATTATTAATTTATTTTCAACATAACAATATTCATTATTTTTTCACCACACCCAGTGCTCCATGCAATCCATGCCCTCTATAATACCCACCACCTGGTACCCCAACCTCCCACCTTCCCGCCACTTCAAACCCCTCAGATAGTTTTTCAGAGTCCATAGTCTCATGATTCACCTCCCCTTCCAATTTATCCCAACTCCCTTCTCCTCTCTAACACCACTTGTCCTTCATGGTATTTGTTATGCTCCACAAATAAGTGAAACCACATGATAATTGACTCTCTCTGCTTGACTTATTTCACTCAGCATAATCTCTTCTAGTCCCGTCCATGTTGCTACAAAAGTTGGGTATTCATCCTTTCTGATGGAGGCATAATACTCCATAGTGTATATGGACCACATTTTCCTTATCCATTTGTCTGTTGAAGGACATCTTGGTTCTTTTCATAGTTTGGCAACCGTGGCCATTGCTGCTATAAACATTGGGGTACAGATGGCCCTTCTTTTCATGACATCTGTATCTTTGGGGTCCAATCAAGACATACAAATGACTCTCAGACACATGAAAAAATGTTCATCATCACTAGCCATCAAGGAGATTCAAATTAAAACCACATTGAGATATCACCTTACACCAGTTAGAATGGCCAAAATTAACAAGACAGGAAACAACATGTGTTGGAGGGGATGTGGAGAAAGGGGAACCCTCTTACACTGTTGGTGGGAATGCAAGTTGGTGCAGCCTCTTTGGAGAACAGTGTGAAGATTCCTCAAGAAATTAAAAATAGGACTTCCCTATGACCCTGCAATTGCACTCCTGGGTATTTACCCCAAAGATACAGATGTTTTGATTTCTAGTACAGAGGTAGTGGGATTAGAGATTACAGATAAAAATGGCAACAAGGGGCGCCTGGGTGGCTCAGTGGATTAAAGCCTCTGCCTTCAGCACAGGTCATGATCTCAGGGTCCTGAGATGGAGCGCCAAATTGGGCTCTCTGCTCAGCGGGGATCCTGCTCTTTCTCTCTCTCTGCCTGCCTCTCTGCCTACTTGTGATCTCTGTCTGTCAGATAAATAAATACAATCTTTAAAAGAAAATGACAAAACTGGATAGCTAGGATTTGTTTTTTAATTGAGGAAAACATTTATGATTTTGTGGGCACATAGAGAAAATAAATAGTGGAAAAACGAGATTATTGCCATCAGCTGCAGGAATAGAACTGCTAAGATATCAGGATAAATGGAAGTCCTAGAAAAGGAAGTGAGATGTTCTCTTCTGGATTGGGTGAGATTAAAGAGATGACAAGATGATTAAACCAAGAAAATGTGTCAGCCATTTTGCAGCTTGGAAAGACACTGAGGATAAGCCAATAAGGATGGCAAAGGGGAATGACCCAAACCCTGAGTCCTTGGGTCATCTTGCCACTAAATAACCAACTTTGGGACTGACTTTGTTTTAACTGTGCATTTTGACACGTAGAGCCAAAACCACCCTACCCAATGTAACAGTGTAGCTGAATTGAACAAAAAATAAAATAATCATGGTAAGATAACTAAAAGGGTTATAGATATTTTGAGTCAGTTTACGATTCTTCGTATTTGAGAAGGGATATGTCTTCAAATATAGTAATTGCTTTTTCCTTCTGTTACAGATTTCCCCCTTTGGAGACCCAACAAGGTAAACTGAAGATAACAGCACCAGTGGAAAGACAGAAGGTAATCTGCATGTGATTTAAAAGATTACTGATGTGTTTTTAAATGGCAATGCAGAAGTTGCATGTCTAGAAAGCACTGTTTAGTTCAAAAAGCATTTATTTTATCTCTAAATCAGGCATTATGCTAAATCGTGAGCTCCTGCAGTTTTAGATATGAGTTCTTAGAAAAGATATTTCATTTTTATGAAGATGATTCACTTTCTTAAAATCCTATCCTGAATCTGAATATTTGAAGATGGATTAGATCACAATCATTTATATTGATGATGGCCTCACATCTCAGCTCTTCTGTTCAAGAGAGAAACCTTAAAAGGACAATGTTCCCAGGGTTCTTAAATTTTCATTGATAAAAATTTGAGTTATAGGGGCGCCTGGGTGGCTCAGTGGGTTAAGCTGCTGCCTTCAGCTCGGGTCGTGATCTCAGGGTCCTGGGATCGAGTCCCACATCGGGCTCTCTGCTCGGAAGGGAGCCTGCTTCCCTCTCTCTCTCTCTCTCTCTGCCTGCCTCTCCATCTACTTGTGATTTCTCTCTGTCAAATAAATAAATAAAATCTTTCAAAAAAAAAAAAAAAAAAGGAGAGTTGCTTGAGAAGAATCAATTGACTTCAGTATCTGTCTTTGTTTAAGATAATGGCAGAGGATTTAGTAGTAAAAAAAAAAAAAAAAAAAAAAAATTTGAGTTATATTTCTCCCCAGGATAACTATAATACATTAAAGTGAGAAAGTGAGTTATATTTCAGCTATCATTTCTGAATAATTAATGCTATGTTCCTTTCTGAGAAATGTGTCCATATATCAGTTTTTTAAGATGATGGCTAAGTTACTGATTATAAGAGTAATGGGAAATATTTATCATGTTTGTGATGTGCCAGATATTCTCAGTCCTCTAAACAAGAATGATTATTATCACCCCTTTCTGGCTGAAGGAATGAAGAAAGCATGGTAGGGGAACTTGCCCAACAATTAAGAATTGGGATCAGAATATATATCCAGGCACTCTGATTCCAGACCCCACATATAACTCATTTATACCCTATAATACTCCAGATGAAAAAAAAGTGAGGGTATTATCATTTATTCTATGATCTTAAGTATCTAAACGTTTATTTTCTTAAGTAGCTTAAAAAATACTACTGGAAGAAGAACAAACTTCCACTTATAAAATAAGTCATAAGCATGAGAAGTACTTATTTCATAAGAAATATAATAAATAATACTGTAATAATGTTGTATGGGAAGAGATGGTGACGACACATCTCATGGTGAGCATTGGTGCTGAACGGAATTGTTGAATCACTATATTGTCCATCTGAAACTAATATAACATTGTATTTCAACTACACTTCAATAATAAAAAAATGCTACTGGATGGTCAAACATCAGATTCTTGATTTCAGATCAGATCATGATCTCAGGTTCATGAGATCGAGTCCCACATGGGATCCACACCAAGCATGAAGGCTGCTTAAGATTCTCTCTCCCTCTGCCTCTCCCACCAGCTCGTGCATGTGTGTGCATGCTCTTTCTCTCTCTCTCTCAAAAAAAAAAAAAAAAAAAAAAAAAAACAAAAACAAAAAAACCCTACTGGAAACCTTAATAAGTATTCTATAAAGAAATATTTCTTCATGAGAATTAGAGGAAGCTTAAAAAAATTAGAGAAACTTTCTCTGACTGAGGGTCTTCCAACAGCTTAATAGGTCAATGAGGTTTAGAATGAGCTCCATGACCATATATTCGTTCTATTGAACCATGTAACAAAATAGTATTGCCACCTTTCCTAAAGCCATCAAACCATCAAAGAGGAAGAGTCAATATCAGCTTCTTGGTTTCCTAAGAAGTAGCTAAATTTTGGCCCAGGTTTCTCTAATCCAAGCTCTCTTGGGCTTTGCCATCTCTGAGTGTCTTCCTTCCAGCAGCTGCACTGAAGTTTTGTTTTTTGTTTTGTTTTTGTTTTGCTTTGCTTTTGTTTTATTTTCCTTCTTGGGTGCTAGACATCCATTGATGATCTGAAGGGTAATTCTCAGCCCTGACCTTCCTACTGGTACGTATGATACTCTCCACCCATGAGAATGTAATGGAATCAGAATCCCTAACATGTGGTGTCTTTGGTAGATTATTTCCCTTCAATGTGATTCACCACCTCATTTTCTGATCAGGACAGTTACCTGCTCAGAAACATTTGCTGCGAGGGTTGCATGGATGATCTACATGGAGTGGGTGGGCGGTATCTGGCAGGCAGCACACGCTCAGCCACCCTGACTGCAATTGTTATTATTGAGAAAAAGACTCCAGAAGATCCTCACGCATTCTCTAGTTCTGGGTTCAGGCATCACTAGTTTTATCTTGTGCTTTATCTTTTTTGTGTGTGTGCTTTATCTTTTAATAATAATTTTTAATAGGCATTAGAGCATTTTTACATAGAAAAGCCTTTAAAAAATAGTTTTCAGTATTTCAGCAGCAAGTGGGTTGATGTTTGGTGATTTACTCTGGTACCTCAATTGTCTCCTATCCAAATTTTTTAATTCAATAATTCAAAGGTCTGTTTAACTCTGTTAAACTTTTCTTTTCTGTTTAACTTTTCTTTTAGAGAAAAACCTGCCCATATATTTGATACCCACGATGAATTCAGAATATATTTCCTAGTAAGTGACATTCATTTTGCTTTCCCTATATGCCACCCTCATTTTACTCAGTGTAGGTTGTCAACTTTTTTCTGAGGGAAGGAGGTATAGATATACTTGTGAGTATGAGGAAAGATTAGGCTTCCAATTTTGCCTTTTTCATTCTTAGGTGCAGAAAGTAAAACCACTAAAGAAGTAACACAATTTCTAGTCAGATTCCAGACTGGCACAGCCACGGTACAGCATGGAGTTTCCTCAAAAAGTTGAAAATAGAACTGCCATATGATTCAGCAATTCCACTTCTGGGTATTTCCCAAAGAAAATGAAAACACTAACCGGAAAAGATGTAAGTGCCCGCATGTTCATTGCAACATTATTTACAATAACTGAGATATGGAAACAACCTAAGCGTCCACTGATGGATGAATGGATAAGAACAATGTGGTATATAAATACAATGGAATATTACTCAGCTATAGAAAAGAAGGAAATCTTGCTAATTGCAACAACATAGATGGACCTTGAGGGCATTCTGAAAAGCAAAATAAGTTAGACAGAGAAACACAGGTACTGTAGTTTCTCACTCATATGCAGAACCTAAAAAGAAAAACAAAACAGAAAAAAAAAAAAAAAAAAAACCACTGAATTCATAGATACAGAGAACAGATCGGTGGTTTGTGGTTGCCAGAAGCAGGGTATTGGAAGGATGGGTAAAGAGGGTGAAGGCTACGAAAATGTACAAACTCAGAGTTAAAAAATAAATAAATCTTGAGCATGCCATGGACCCCATCATGACTCTAGTTAATCATACTGGATCGTATATTTGAAAGTTGCTACGAGAATAGACTTAAAGTTCTCATCCCAAGAAAAGGGAAGCGTACGTCATAAAAACAGATGTACGATTCACTAAAAACTGCTTCCCAAAACTTTAGTCAACAGAAATTATAATGGCCTTCAGAGTAGAATCTAGGAGACACACTGTTAAATCACTTTGGCTTCCTTATTCACTATCATGATGCTTACTAAAAACAAAAACAAAATTGAAATGACCAGTGACATTTGCCAGACATTATGCTCTTTCTTGTCCTTCCCATCAAATAATATCAAGAAATAGTATAAATTTATCAGTTTTAATAGTCATATCCATGAAGCTGACTTTTGGAAAGAGAGAAAATGTGAAATATAAAAAACAGCTTGCTTGCACTATGTGAAGCTCCAGGTCTTGAACTCCATTGCTAGCAAATCTGCTCATCAACTGCCTTTTTTCTTCAGTCAGCGCCATATCCTACATGTGTTATCCTTGCTACCTAATAAAACAAATTTCACCAAGTTATTATTTCTTTATTTCATTCATTAATTCTCCCTTTTTACAAGTTGACCACCTCTGGGACATCGAGGATGATCAGTCCACTCAATGTACCCAGCTGTGGAGTCTTAGAGCTGCTCCAGCATTTAGGGGAAAAATAATTATTTTTAATGATTCCTGTCAGTCATCAATTGGGCAAGTTCATGTCCTACTCACACGTGTGAGATTCATGGCATCTCAGAATTGGAGCCCTGAGAATGCAGCCTTCCCCCTGCTCATTCCTTGCACCCTCCCCTCAAACAACACAGTCAAGTGGAAAGACAGTGAATTTGAAAATTTCTAGATCTGGGTGATTAACTTATGAGGAGGCAACACGTTCCACTTCAGAACATTTCAAAATGTCAATGGCTTTTTCTCATTGTTGGTAAAATGTGAAATGTGCATTCTCCCTCCCCACTGCTATGATAGACACTCTTCCAAAGCAGCTCTGATCGACTGGTCCCCAAGGGCACTGTTCACATTCATTATGCCTTTGGAAATGACCACCCTGGTATGGAGCAGCACCGGGCACTGCTGGTTCCCTGATCTTCGGGAACATATGACATCAGTATAAGAAATGTGCTGTTTACGTGGACTGAGAGAGGCTACGGAAACTGTCCATTCCACCAAAAGGCACCTCACCTTCTAAAAAAAAGTTAATGACCACACTGGCCAAATTCCTTCCAATTGTTTTATTTCAAGCCCAACCTCAGGCAGTCCATGAAAACTCACACATTTATTCATACCTGGGTCCATCAAGAAAAGGGGGTAGATCCATTCAAACAAAGTGATTGCTCTGCTGCTTTCAAGACAGAAGTGTTACCCCTTTGTAGTAAGCTCCCCCATCTAGTAGGCCAGTATCCAGCACTTCAGTGCTTTGGGAGACACTAAATAAATCAATAATGTCTCAATGAGCTCAGGAATGTAAATGCCAGCCCCAAAACAAGAGATAGACAATGTTTCTTCCCTAAAGTCTCTTAGGACCTCCTGTGACTCCAGGAAGAGGCATCATACAGCTGGTCTAACATGAGCCCTGTAGACTAGAAAAGGTTGGTCCTCTGACAAAGCAGTGCCAGCTTCCTTTTCCTTACTTGCCAGGAGCTTCCTACATCAGCTGCTGGTGCCCCCACCACTGCCTCCCATCTCTTTCCTCATGCTAGGAAAGGATTTGACAGTGAGCTCACAATAAAATATGTGGATTCTTATGGCATTGTCTTAAGAGTACCTGCACTTTAGTGACATTAGCAAATCATAAACTCCAGAAAGTAATCCATAATTTTAGAAATTGTCCACAATTAAATAGTAAGAAGAGATTTTTTAGGGCGAAAAGGGAGATTATTCTAAGCACCCCTCAAGTTATATGACTAAGAAGCTATTTAATCGGCCAATATAAAAAGCCAACCTTGTGCATGGGACATTTAAGTTATTAGACCAGTTAAGCAATTTTGAAATTGCTCAACATAGTAAGAATCACTGGGAGTTAGGCAGATTCTGTCCTCTGGGTCCTCTTAGGGTGCCCCTACCCCACACAGCTTTACCACCCCACTCCATGCCAGGGCCTCCTTCCAGAGGCACCAAATAACATTACACCATACTCTTGTCACTTTCCACAATCAAAGTTAGCCTATTTTCAATTCAGTTCTTAAAAAACATTTCTAATATAATTAATTCACAATAAATTGTTAACAGTTGAAAAATGCTCAATATGGGTTCTCTTCTCCCAAATATTAATGTGTTAGTGGGGTATCCAAGGAGAAAACAACTTCGCTCAAAGAATAAATCTCTCATGGGCTGGAAGTCCAACTGTGCAGAACATGGGTTCTAGCCTGTTTTAGTTACTAACACTTACTGACAACTGAATATTAACCATTCGGTGGGTACTTCCTGGAGAGATGCAGTAACCAGTAAGGCAGGCTACTGAGCTCTTTGTTAAGAGCAACTAAAATTCAAAATTCACAAAGCCTTACAGTCAGAGCTCACCCCTGTGGTCCCACATGCTACTAAAATTAAATCGCGGGTGTGGGAAACGTAAGCACACACCAGGGACCCTGCAAGATGGGGAGGGGAGAGCAGTAAAACTCTTTGGTATTCAGCTTGGAAACGCTAATAGCCAACTGAAAAAGAAAACCAAGTGTATGTGTTTCTCTCTCCCATACCTGTAATGATTATGTTGCCTTTGTAGTTGAAAGCACATGAAAAGATCTCATCTGTGTGCCCCTCAAGGACCTGGACGCACTGACCAGTCTGAGCATCCCAGATTCTCGCTGTTTTGTCAGCGCTGCCAGTCAGAATATGATTCCCCTGGGGGTTGAAAGAAATCTACAAGACAGAAAGGAAAATGACAGGTTTGTGTAATTTGATTCCTGATATATTTTTAATCAGCAGAAAGGGGACATGACTAAGCACCTGTCATCTTCCCAGCTTGGCATTTATTCTTACATAGAACAGTTCCTTCCTGAAGGGGGAAAAACTGCAGGGACTAATACATGAAAATTAAAGGCTATACAACAGAGTATAACAGGGCACCCCACACCCACCCCACAGTTCTAAGGAAAAAGACCAAAGTTCCCTTCTATTTCGAGTATTCCCCACCTAGCTTCTTTCCAAAAACTCAAGATGCAAGCCTTTCCACACGAAGAGACAGAGCCCTGGTGTGGATGAGAACACAAGTCAGGTTCCTTCAAACCCAAGCCCCCATGTCATCCCTATAACTCAACTTTCTCTAATCAAAAGCATATAAATCCTCTTTCTGATGAAGTTCTTGAACCTAGGTGAGGTTCAATGGGCTGAGGTTCGGAGCCAAGGGCTAAGAAAGAATTCTTTAGACGTCTTTGTGCAAAAAGGTAGTTTTTTAGAGCACGGGGACAGGACCTGTGGGCAGACGGAGATGCTACTGCCCAGGGCCTGTGAGGAGTGGCTGGTTATATACACAGGAGTTGGGTAGGTGAGGACAAGGGGGTGTTCAGAAGGGCGCTTGGGGTAAAGAAGACTGTCAGGATATTGAAGGCCTGGTTACTATCAAGCCAAGGCCACTTTTCCTCTAATGAGGCACTAACATAAAGACAATTGGGAGTCTCCTGGTGGAATGTTACATTCCTGCTATCAAGCGTCCTTGTTAGTGAGATTTAGGTTTAGAAGAAATTTAACTTTATTTACTTTTCCTTCTACCTCTGCCTCCTTTGGTTTTTTTATGGAGGGGAGGGTTTTTTTTATGGAGGTTAGGGCTTGAGGAACTGAGTTATGTGTCTTTGGAAACTGGGCTATTGATAAGGTAACTTCTTTGTTGTAAATCTCAAGGACATTTGCAAATCAAGGGAGACTCCTGCCTTGCAGGACTGTGATCTCTGCAAGATAACCATTTGCTTATTGTTCATGGCAGTCTGGGCTGAGGGGGAGCGGATGGGGGGGCGGGTTACAAGGCACCAGCCAGCCTCGTGCTCCCTCATTGTTTCCATCTGTGCCTCAGAATGAGTGAATGTCGGGGGGACTTTTGTTCTACTTCCATTCAAAATAAAGTAGGTTCTATAAATATTTCCTGAGCGCCTCCTATGTGTCAAGCATTGTCATATAGTATCTGAGCGACTGTCAAAGGAAATGGTTAGTTCACTATTCCTTTGGGTTCCATGCTTATAACATAAAACTCTAAATCATCATAAGGCAATGACTTGGGTCACACCCTTTATGGTTGAAGGTTTGATGAGAACAAAGTTCAAGAGAATAGCTTTTTTTGTCCCTGTGTCCTCAGTACAATGCCCAGCACAGGGAAAGCTCTCAAAAAGCATTTCTTGAGTGAATGAATGAATGAATGAATGAATACCTTAGAATACCATAGAAATGCCATTGCTGAAAGGCAATTCAATAAGTAATGTATCACATATCCTAAAATGCAATATAGAGTGAGAGAACCCTTTATATTCACACATGCACAAAACTTTGAAGGGCAGAGGCTCCTGTCCACAGTGGCAGGTGCAGAGGAGGGAAGAGTAGAGAAAACACAACAGGGGGCAGTTCAAGGGTCCAGGGGCAGCCTTCCAGGACCTGAAGACATCAACCTGATCCTTTAAAAGGATAAATCTGATCTCAGGTATGAGACCAAAAAACTGGACTGAGCTGTGTGGGAGCTGAGAGTCACCAACCTCCGACCTTTCCAGAGTTTTCGAAGGACACAGCTAAACCTCAGATTACTGACTGGAAGGCCCTGCTCTGTGAATCAGCTTGTGGGAGGAGGTTAGACAAAATCTTAAGCTACAGCTTTGAAGTTTCAAAGTAGGTCATTTTAAACTCTGTTAAGTGTTAAATATTTCCAGGAAATACTTTCTCAATTGCATCTAATTTACAAAACACTTGATACTCGTTGCACAGCATGTTTTTTGCATAATACATACTTGTGTGTCTGCTCGGACCAGGAAAAGCACTTTATGAGTTTCTTAAATAGCTTTAATAAGTATTTTCAACAAGCTCAATCTTTTGCTGATGGCTGAGAAAAATGCTGTTTTATAGTTTTTAAAAGGTTTTAAGAATGATTTATTATGCTAAGTTTGAGGTCCCACTTAAAAATATAATTTTTAGGTAGCTGATTTCTAGAAAGAATGAGATAATTGGACAAACCCTATTGCCAACAGATCTATTGACACTAAGCACGCTATGTTTTTAAACTAAATTGCTCCAAGTGAGAAAGCAACTCACCTTTGAAATTTCTCCTTCATGGCCTTCCAATTTGGTAATGCATTTTCTTGTGGCTGCACTGAAAACTCTTGCTGTTCCTTTTCGAAAGAATGGAAATACATAAATTCATCTGAAATACAGACCGTTTGAGCCATGTGCCCTGAATTATGTAATATCCATCCCTCTGATGTCCAGGTTCTGTGCTGCTTGTCTTCTTGCCTGCAGTGACAGCCACCACCTAAAACTGCAAATGTAAGCTGGTGCCAGGGTAGGAGAAGAATGGGAACAGGGTGCCCCTCCAGCCCCAAGCTTATTAGAAGAAATGATGGGTTCCAAGGTAGAAAAGGTGGGGGGGAAGGAATCCACAAAGAAAAAGCTTTTAATGGGAAAGGGAGAATTAAAACGAGTTTTGAGAGGCTGGTGATGAAACAAGCAGCCAGACCAGCATCATACACCAAATAGGAGTCTAAGGTGACAAAAGGTTCGAGAGGTCTTCCTGAAATGGAGCAACAGCCACTACTTGCTGAACAAAGAAGAGGCATCAGGGAAGCCAGGAAAGAGTTGGTAGAATGGTTTATTCCCTGTTGTATCCCCAGGGGCCAGAAGTGCCAAGCTCCCAGTAGACAATAAGTGGATAATGAATGGATGGGTGGATGGATGGATGGTTGAGTAGGTGGATAGATGGGTGAATGGATGGATAGGTGGATGGATGGATGGGTGGGAAGGTGGATGGATGGATGGATGGATGGATGGATGGATGGATGGATAGGTGGGTGGATGGATGGGTGGGTGGATGGATGGATGGATAGGTGGATGCATGGATGGATGGATGGATGGATGGATGGATGGATGGATGGATGGATAGATAGATAGATTGGTAGAATGTACAATGGATTGGTGGATGGATGGATGGATGGATGGATGGATAGATAGGTAGGTGGATGGATGGGTGGGTAGGTGGATGGATGGATGGATGGATGAGTGGAAGGAAGGAAGGAAGGATGGATGGATGGATGGATGGATGGATGGATAGGTGGATGGATGGATGGATGGGTGGATGGATGGATGGATGGATGAGTGGAAGGAAGGAAGGAAGAAGTGGTATAGAAATTTCCTTTGAATTAAGGTGTGGAAGAGCTAAATAATTGTAGAAGGAGAAAAACAGCAGTAGTAAAATTGTTGTCAGAAAAAACGTTAAAATTTTTCTGGCCAGATGAAGGCTGCTCCCTTATTACAATGCAAAATTACATAGGGGCAAAATTAGTAATGATAGGGAGTTTTGGTTACTTAATTTTCATTCAGAGAAGAGCAAAACATTTAAGTAAAATTTTTACTTGCCCTTCTGACAATGTCAACTTTAGAGGGAAATAGATGAAAAATGCTATTTTACAATTAATGTGTCGAACATTTCAAAAGACTTAAAGTGACCAATGCATTTTAAAAATGTGTTAATGGGGGACCTCGGTAGCTCAGTAGGTTAAGCATCTGCCTTCAGTTTAAGTCATAACCCTAGGGTTCTAGGATCAAACCCCATATCAGGTTCCCTGATCAGCATGGAATTTGCTTCTCCCTCTTCCTCTGCTCCTCCCCCCCTACCCACGATCTCTCTCTCTCAAATCATTAACTTTTTTTTTTTTAAGAATGTGCTAATATTGGGGCATCTGGGTGGCCCAGGTAGCTGAGCATCCAACTCTTGGTTTCAGCTAATCTCGTGATCTCAGTGTTGTGAGGTATAGCCCCATATTGGCCTCTGTGCTCAGCAGGAAGTCTGATTGGGGTTCTCTGCTTTTGCCCCTCCCTCACTTGCTCACTCTCTTTCTCTCTCTCTCAAATAAATATCTCTTAAAAAAAGAAGTGTTAATACAAGAAAAATGAATATCCTACATATAATAATTCTCCAAATTGCTCAAAAGATTTTTAAACTTAAGAAAACACCAAAATAATATAACCTAAAACTACGTTTTTAAAAGATAGAAACAGGAATAAGACACCAAAAAATAATCCAGCCTTGAGAATGATTCAAATGAAGAAGTACAATGTGATTAATGTGAGGAAACATTTATCTTCACTTTTACAGCTTCAACTAACTCCTGTTGAATGGATCCAGTTTTAAGAAGGGAATGAGAAGCAAGAACCAGAGTTAAGTAAACAAGATTTCTCCAAGCATCAAGACTTCTTAGAAGGTACAGAATGAGAAGAGGTTTACAAAACATACCAAAAGAAAAAAAAAAGTTTTTTTGAAGTAATGTCTTCTAGAGCAAGGAAATGGAATCACTGATAGGGGACGTAACAGATGATAGAGAAAACAGAAGAATTACTGAACTTACAGTTAGTTCTCATCCATCTCTCAGTATCCTGATCCCTAGACCTTGCTTGTTTCTCCCCTCCTAGTGCTGACAATCTCTTAACATTCTTTATAATCTATATTATATATATAACTTACTTATTCTATAATCTATATTCTATAATCTATATATTCTATATATAAAGTATAATCTTTATACTCAATATTCTAACATTCTATGGAAAACACATATATGATATTCTTCATATCTTCCCCCTCCATAATATAGCTCCACGTGGGAAGGAATTCCTCTCTCTTTTGTTCGCTGATATAGCCCATGTTCCTAAAACAATTTCTGGCACAAAGTAGGTTCCCTATTCTTTTTGAATGATTTTTTTTTGGTATAAGTGAAAATGATATTTAAAATAAAAAGTGTAGATTAATTACAGTTGAGGTATGATTCTAAAAAGCAAAGCTCTGTAAGATGAAAAAGTAAGTAGTTACTCTGAAAAAGATCGTTCTCCAAACTTAGGGCATTTATATTCAAGGATATAGAAAGAAATTTATGTATGATCAAAGGATCACCTCTGAAAAGTCATAGTGAGTAAGGGTACAGCATGCAAATGTAATTTTGAAAAGTGAGAGAAAGTTGGAATAAAGACTGTGTAATTAAAATGAATCACTGGCAAAATTCCATACCTGGTTATAACACAAAGTATATGTGACTATCTAACAGTATGTTAGTCACAAAGAGCAAATGCAGGCAAACAAAGAACAAATCATATCTGGAAAAAGCATCCCATTTTTGCTAGAATTTCTTAAATGGCTTTTAAGTTTACATGGACATGATGTAGAGTCACATAAGGTCAGTCATTAAGGGAATTAGACATAGTGAAGCATCATGTGTGATTATCAAAGAGATGACTTAGACACAGTGTAGGCTAATGTGTGCTGACATGGTGAGGACATAATCATAGAACAGCATGATATGCATTCATGGGGAGGTGACACAGAAACAATATAGTGTTATAGGTGGTCATCACAGAGATGATGCAGACATAGTGAAGCATGATGTGTGGTTGTCAAGGAGATGAAAACACACAGCATAGCATCATACAGGACATCAAAAAGATAATGGAGATGGTGTGTAGAGTTATCTATGGACTATAGAAAGATGACACATACCAGTGTAGTAACATATGGGGTCATCAACCAATGGGACAGATACACTGTAGCATTATAATAAGGCCATCATGGATATAGCACATACTATATCATGAAACACAGCCATCGGGGAGATGATTCAAAATAGTGTACCACTCAACATGGTTATCAAGGAGATGACATAAACATAGTATAGCATATATAAGATATATCCCTAGTTGGTCATCAAAGACATGAATAATGACACAGCATCATGTATTTATCAAAACATTCAGTCGTAATGACACACCACAACACATACTTAAAGTTGATACAGAGTGTGGCAACATCGTGAAGCATCACTTATTGTCTTCAGGGAGCTTACGCATAGCTGGGCATCATCCATGGCTATCAGGACAGGGGGAAGTCACAGTGTAGGATCATATAGAGCAGGTTAAAGATGATACATAGTGTAGCATGATAGGTGGTTGTCAGAAAGATGACCTATAGCATAGACTCACATATGATTATCAAAGACCTAGTCAGACATGGAATATCCTGGGATTTACAAGGAGAGAAGACTTTAGGCAGAAAATGGAAATACACTGTTTGTCCCACATGGTGTTACACATCAAATTGTGTCCCCCGCAAAACTCCTATGTTGAATTCCTAACCCCGAGTATCTTAGAAGTTGACTCAGTAGGGAGATTTGAGACTTTAAAGAAGAAATGGATTAACATGAGTTCATTAGAGTGGGCCCTAACCCAATATAGTTGGTATCCTTTTAAGAAGAAGAGATGAGGATACAGACATGTAGAGAGGGAAGACCACATGAAGACATAGGGAGAAAAATGCCACCTGCAGGCCTCAGAAGAAACCAAGACTGACAACATCTTGATCTCAAACTTGTAGCTTCCAGAATGGTGAGAAAAGAAATTCTTTTTGTTTAAGCCACTTAGTCTGTTGTGCTCTGTTATAGCAGCCCTGACAAATGAATACAGTTACCCAAGAGATGATGCAGTCACACAGGAGCATTATATGTGCTTACCACAGCAATACTGTAGTAGCATACATAGCGGACCAGATGGTAAAGATGCTCATAGCATCATACGTGATTGTCAAGAGACTACCCACAATAGATCATCATACAGTATATAGCTTCATCTGTTGTCAGAGACACAATGAGACTTAGCATAAGTTCATACATGGTTGTCAAGGAAATGACCCAGAAATAGTGTAGCATCACTTTGGCTGTCAGGGAAATGATGCAAATGTAGCATGGTGACATATATTATCATGGAGCTAACAGATATTATAGTGTCATACGTGGTCATCAGAGTGATGACATAGACATGATTTGTGTCATATGTGGATATAATGAACTTGAGACAGACATATTTAATGTCATAGGTGCTTATCAGGAATATAAGACATAGACTTCAGCATTAAAAAATAGGAAAATAACACAAAAATAATGTATCGTCATACTGTTTTCCAAATGGCACAGACATGGTATAGTGTCATACATGATTATCATGGACATGATATAGAAATCATCTAGTCACATCCTCTAGCAGCTTACAGGGTTGTTAAAGGGATGAGAGAGTAAAGCATCACACATACTTGTTTGGGAGGTTTTGCATAACATAGCATGGTTTTCTAGGATATGATGCATATATTATGCAGCCTCATGTGTGGTAATTGAGAAAACTCTCATAGTAGAGCATCACACATGATTTTCAAGAAGAGGATATAGATGTCCCTGTAAAGAACATAATACAGACATAGTATAACACCATACATGTTTTTAAGGCAATAACACAGAAACAGCATGGCATCTTAATAATTGTCAGAGATAATGTGGTTATCAGAGAGATGAGACAATCTGAGTGTAGCATCATACATGGAGGTCAGTGAAGTTACACACTTTAACATCACATAACCTCATTAATTGTGGGCACAGAGAGCATAACATATGAGCCCACTGTGGAGATGACACACACAATAACACCACACATAGCACTCAAGGAGATGACATTAAAGGATAGTGTGATAAGCAGACTTCAAGGATATAATCTAAGTATAACATGGAATCATGTAGTTTTGTAAATGAAGGGATCCAGACATAGCAGACCTTGAAGATGTGTTTATCAAGGTGATGAGGTAGAAATATTATAGCATCACACATAAATTTCTATGAAATGGTGAAGGTATGGTAGAATATTATATATGGTTATAAAATATTTGATGTAGATATAGTGTAGTATCATACATGATTTTAAGAGGAAAGACAAGGACTATAAATTAAAACTGTCAGGTATATGATATAGATACAATATAGCATCATACTTGGTTGTATAGCATCATACTTGGTTGTTAAAGGGTTAACATAGCACAGCTCCATACATGACCATCAGGTGGATGGCACAGAGGTGGTGTAGCATTAACTGCAGTCTTCAGGAAGAGGACATGTAGTGTTCTGTAGCATCTTACTTCATTATCAAGGTGATGACTCAGAACAGAATCACACATTGTTGTATGACGGCATGAGATGACAGAGACTGAGTATAGCATCCCATGTGGTTGTCAAGGAGATGATGCAGACACAGTATCACATGTGATTATCATGGATATGATATAATGACGGGGGGGGCTGTGAATGAGGCAGAAGTTGTATAGCATTTTACATGCTTGTCAGGAATACATAGCTGTTATGAAGATGACCTGTTGTTTACTATCATAAATTATCATCCAGGACATACTGTATATGTAGTATACCAATACAGATGGTTGTCAATGAGATGATGCAGACATCACATATATGGTTTTCAGTGAAATGTCACAGATACAGTGCAGCATCACATATATTTGTCATCAAGATGAGTTCTAGTATCACAGCACACACAGTTATCAAGGCAATGATGCTGACGTAGTATACATCATACACAGCAATCGAGGAGAAGATATAGGTAGAGTGCAATATCATATATGGTTTTTTTGTATTTTTTTAATTTTTTATTTTTTATAAACATATAATATATTTTTATCCCCAGGGGTACACGTCTGTGAATCGCCAGGTTTACACACTTCACAGCACTCACCATAGCACATACCCTCCCCAATGTCCATAACCCCACCCCCCTCTCACAATCCCCCTCCCCCCAGCAACCCTCAGTTTGTTCATATATGGTTTTTAAGAAAATTTGAGTATGGTGTATCGTGCACGGTGATCAGGATGATGATGGTATATAAAGCAGTATCTCATTTGGTGACCCAGGCCTGGAGTAGATAGAGCATGTGTCCTAGAGGGACAAGGTGGGCATAATAGAATAGCATACGTGGTCAACAGGGAAATGACATAGAGGTATTGGAGCATCATCTGTGGTCTTCAGTGAACAGAGGTACACGTAGTGTACCACCAGCCCATAGTTATCAGTAAGATGATGCAGACCTAGGTGGTAAACAAGAACATGATGTACAACAAAGCATCACATATGTCATCGCAAAGATGTGTTACATGCAGCACATGTGGTATAAAGATTTATGCAGATTTATTATAGTGCCATGGATGGTGGTCAAGTTGATGAGGTCAACGTGTTGTAGCATAATGCATGATTAGGGAGACGACCCAGAATATACCATTATATATAGTCATCAAGGGGATGTGAAGACCCAGTATAATATCAGATGTGGTTGTCAAGGAGATGATGCAGACATTGTAACCTGTGGTTACCAAGAATATGATACCAACGTAGTGTAATGACCAGCATCACAGAGATGAGGCAGATGTAGTGTCTCTCACAGCTGGTTATCAGATAGATTACCTATGGTATAGAATTATACACATTTATCAAACAAATCAAATGTATGAACAGATGACCTACCATCGGCTGAAGCAGTTGCAATAAGTTTTCCAGTGTAATCGAAACAGCTGTCTAGAATTTCATCATCATGGCCTGTTAGTGTTGCCACACATTTTCCATTTGTGGCATCCCACAGCTACAATAAAAAAAGAAAGTGACTGTGACTGACTTCCTGTCTGAAGTGCAAAAATGGGAAGAAGTAGTCATTATGACATGCTTATGGCTAGCTGAATAACTGTGCCAAGATCATGTGTATAATTTCCACATGTTCTGTTAAGTTTACCTGGATTCATGACAAGAAACCCCAGCCAACCAACTCACAAGGCACACTGGACAAGAAAAGACCAGAGACACACATTTAGAATGGAGAGTGCAAATCTGCCACTACATCAGGAAAAATCTCAAAGTGCGTGTTTCACTGATTGGAGTAGAAATGTCCTCTTTCCATAAGAAGGTCATCGAATGATAAGAAGCTTGATCTAAAACTATAATGCTAGAGAATAAAAAGTACATTAAGATTATAATACATCACATATGTAATCAAATATTAATTCAAGAGCATAAGCTCTTAGCAACAGAAATTTAAAGGCAGGGAAACATTGTTTTGAGCTTCCTCAAGATTCACTCTAATCAAAGTTTAACAAATGAACAGAGAGACATTAAAGAAAAATAACGTGTCTTTGAAAATAAGATCTTGTGATATATTTGATTCAATTAACATGGTTTTACTCCATCATAATTCCTTTAAACCTGGGGGATCAGAAAGTTAACATTTAAAAATGCCAATTATTTATAAATTAAATCCTAATTTTACAGCACCTTTGAAATGTGGTAATGTTTCAATGAATATCTGACCCAGTAAAAAGGGCACACAGGAGAACTGTAAAGCAAAGATATTTCTTGAGCTCACCATGCAGGTTTTGTCCATAGAGCCAGTTAATATCAGAGAGCAATCCCAGTTGAATAAAGCACTGCTAATCTCAGCACAATGCCCAATTAAGGTATACACCTTCCTACAAAAGGAAAGGATTCACATTTGTGAAAGTTGCCCTACTTCAGGATAAAGGTACAGATAATGATGTCAAGCCCATTGGTGTGAGAGTCAAAATTTTGGTTTTCACAAAAAAATACTTTTGATGACAAAACAAAGATGGTTCTACTACAGCTTAGAAACAGCCAACTAGTCTATTAATTTCATTTCGGCAAACATATATTTGGAGCACTCAAAAATAACAACATTACTTAAGACTTCAGAAATCCATGGCTAATAACTAATCCAGTTGGTCTGAGGTCCTGGAAGTATTCTTTACCAGACCAGTAGACCTCTTGGTAGTTCAGAAACTACCCATCCAACGTCTGAAGGGCCCTTCCTTCCCCCTCATATCTTGACTGCTATCCCTGGTAACTAGCCCCTCCATAAAGATGCAAGTCCAAGGTAGAGCTTTCCAATGCAGAGTCTAATTTAGTTAACTTCTCAGCAACTAGAACCCAAAATAATTAGGAAGGAAATTGAAATTGCTGGACTAAATTAAATTTTGAAAATTAGCCATGATTTTATTTACTCATGAGATCCATGCCCGCCATACTGACAAGTCATTGAAATCTGATTACACATATACAGAAGGAATAACAGCCATACACCCAGGCTATTGTTAACATTCTCCTTTTATGTTTCTGTGTGGCATTATTTGGTCAGAATTCCAAGAATGCACACATTTTTTCCTGGATCCAAAATATCACTTCTGATTAATGAATGAATTAAATAATGGATTAATTTATTCAGGGGGTATCCTATTCCTATAGAGTCCAAAGCACAGTTACTAGATATGAACAGCAAAGATGGTATTCTTAACCCTCTGATCCAGAGTAAAAAATCCTTAAAGACACAGAATACCTTCCGGTATCAGCTTCCCACACTGCAACAGTATGATCAAAAGATCCCGTAATGATTCTCTTTCCTGAGGTATTAAAGGACAAAGAGATGATTTCAGCGGAATGTCCCTAGAAAGAGAATAGATACTGTCATGCATTACCTGCAGAAAAACAATCTCTACAAAGGCACAATTCTTAGTTTAAAAGAAAATGCTAGAAAAGGCAAAACTCTATAGGTAGAAAAGAGATTAGTGGTTGGCTGGGGGGTGGTAATAGGTATCTTTCGGGGGAAATTTTGAAAACTGGAGTTTGGTAAAGGTTGCAATTCCGTAAATTTACTAAAATCTGACTTATACACTTAAATCAAGTCCATTTAACTTAATAAAACTAGGTTTTGTTTGTTTTAATGGACAGGAAGAGGGCAATATGTGGGAAATCATCAGAGGGCTTCTTCCACATTGTCTTGAAAACACTTTTTAAAAAGCGGTATGCAAAAAAAAAGGGGGGGGGGGGGCTGGGGTACTTGGGTGGTTGGTTCAGTCTGTTAAGGTTAAGTGTCTGACTGTTTGTTTTGGCTCTCAGGGTCTTGACATCCAGCTCTGCATAGGGCTACCCACTCAGCAGGGAGTCTGTTTGTCTGTCTGTCTGTCTCTCTCTCTCTCTGCCCCTCCCCCTTCTTGCTCTCTTTCTGTCTCTTAAAAAAAAAAAAAAGCTATATGCTTTATGAGTTAACAGCAGGTGATAGAAAGGCTTGTGGAATAAATTTAACTTTTAAAAAAGGATATTCTTATGCTGATTTTTTAAAAAAGATTTTAATTATTTGAGAGAGAGAGAGAGAGAGCAAGACCTGCGTAGGGATGGGCAGAAAGAGGAGGAGAAGCAGGCTCCCCACTGTACAGGGAGCCCAACCCACAGGGCTCAACCCCAGGACCCTGAGATGGCGACCTGAGCCAAATGTACCCCCTAACTGACCGAGCCACATAGGCACCCCTCTTAAGATGATCTAACATAAAATAGCTTAATAAATATCTGGCCTTTGGCCTGACTTTCCCTTGGTCACTGTCTAGGGCCAACGCATCAAACATTCTGAGGCAACGGCAAGAAGCCCCTCCTGGCAGCAGACTCTGCTTGCAGTATGGCCCTGGTTTCCCGAATTATTTTAGCAAATTAACATTACTTTTTTCACTAGTGAAAATATTCATTTACACATCAAATTTCTGGCTGATTCCAAATGGTGGACATTAAATGTAGCTGAACATGAAAATTCCAAGCACACAAAATAGATGTGGCAGACAGGTGTGGGTGTGCCGAGGGGGACGCAGCCTTTCGAAGACTGTTGGGCATGGGTCTGAAAGAAAAGGTAGTGAAGAGGCAGCACCCCACAGAAATGATGAGAACGACGTCGGAAGAGTGTATATACTTACGTTAATTAAGGATGGCACTCTGAATTCAGAAAACCCCTTGGTGTTCGTTGAAAAGAGTGCTTTTTCTCTCTTTCTAGTCCATTTTGACTTTCTTAGAAAAAACTCTCCTACGAAAGGGGTCCTAATTTGGAATCCATTTATAATTTGAAAGGATAAGAATTGGGTTTCCCACCTAGCTGTTCTGACTGATTGGCACAGAGAATCCCCCTATGTGTGTTCTGTTGCTTGGACTGGGGTGCGAGGAAGCAGAGGGAGCAGGTGGGAGGAAAGTGCGGGGCGCGTGGTGGTGACAGACTGAGACCCCCGTGGACATACACCACCCGCTCTTGCTCTCTGGGCAGTGCCCTTTAGCCTTTCTCCTCCAGCCACGTACCCCTTGTCATTTCAGACTTTGTAATACAGGAGGCTTGTGAGACTAGGGATAGTGGAGTGCAGTGCGGACAGTTGTCGTTTTAGGGAATCTTCTGGCAAGTTTCTCCAGTTCTGCCTCTTCCAGAAAGTGTCAGCCTCCACCTCCTTGGCCTTAAGCAGGAGAGATGGCACTAGGTTTTAAGCTGTGCTTGATGGGACTTACAGACGGAAGCTCATCAAAATAAAAAAGCCCAGACCTTCTCAGCTCCCTCGTCAAAGTCAAAGTCGTTGGGAATCACCAACAAACCCACTGGGATGTACTTTCATCACAGTCTGAAAACCAATAGCTCAAAAATATCTTCTCACATGGAGCTCATTCTGTGATAAGAATATGAATAACAACACACTCCGAATTAGGCTTAGGCTAAGCAATAGCTCGGGAGAGCGCAGAGCTCTGGAAACTGGCGACAGGATGCACGTACCGTTAAAGTGAACACCTCCTCTCCATTCTGGATGTCCCACAGTTTGGCTGTTGTGTCCATACTCCCAGTGGCCACGAGTGTGCTTTGAGGATTGAAGGATAAACACACCTGAATTCCAGGGAATGGAAGAGATTTTAGAAAGAGAAGAGTTTTGAATTGTTGATTTTGTATAGAAAAGCTTCAAGAGGTAACTGCCTTAGGTTCAGCCTAATTCTCTGCAGTGAGATAGCAGGGTGGCCTCTGGGTGGCTTGTGTTCTGCAGGTTGAATCCTGTAGCACTGTCCTCTTGAGAAGAGGTCTCTTTGCTCTCCCATGTCACCTAGGGAGACACGCCCACTCATTTTTTCCCTATGTCTATACTGGGTGCCTCCTAATGGCCCATAAATATGTTCGAGCTCTTTCCACATAAAAATAAATCCTCCCTTGACTCCATGTACCTCATTTTTAGCTACCTTTTTTCCCCTTTCACAACCAAATTCCTTGGAAAAATAGTGTACCATCATCATCACTTGCCCATCCCCCAATATTTCAACTGTGAGAACCACTCTGACTAACTGATCGGAAGGCTCTGCTGGTCACCCCCACTTAGGCTCCCTGATGCCTGCAGTGTCGACTCCTTTCTTCTCCATATTTTCTTCCTTCTTGACAACTTTGATGGCGTTCTGCTTTTATTCTTTTACCTCCTATCTCTTTTTTGTATCTTTTGGAGAATTCTTCTCGTCCCCAGGTGCTCAAGGTGCCATCACACTTCACTCCCTACTCATCCTTTTCTTTTCAGAAATTGCAATTCTCAGCAGTTCCCGTGGCCACCCTGATGCCTGTGACTCACACGCCCACGTCTCCTTCCCCGACCTCACGCTCAGTTCAACCCCAAAGGGCTTCTGTGAAGACATCGCATAGGCAGCTTGGATCAATCTAAGACATGCAAGTCATATGACCACAAACCTGCTTGTCCCTTTTATATAAATGGACAAGACGTTTTACATAAAATGCCCTGCCATTGTCTGAAGTTAAGGAATCACTCTGGAGCCCTTTCTCTCCTTCACGCCTCACATCTGCCTGACAACCCCCTCCTACTCTTCCACTCCAGCCTCTCTCACACTTTCTTCACCTGCCTCACGATGGGCCTCCGCTGTCTCTGCTTGCACTGCAACAAGATGGCCAGCTAGCCCCTGCTTCTGATCGTACATCATTCTGCCACACCAAGGGTCTTTCCAAAGAGTAAAAATGACCACGCTATCTCCCACCTAAAAAGTCTCAACAGCATGGCATTCTCCATAGGATAAAGTACAAATCCCTTAGCACAACATATGAATCAATACAACGGCCTTGCCAGCCTCCCCCACTTTGATCACGCTCACCATGTGATATGGCTTCGAATGCGGTGCAAGTGCACCAAGACATGGTACCTTTAATCCAGGCAGCTGGGCAGCACCAGAGATCCTCAGCCAGCACTTCTGACCATGGCAGCAGGCAGCAACCTCCAACCCCCCATCCAGTGTGGTGCTCAGCCATATTGGCCTATTCTGTGTACGTCATCAGGTGGGGATGGTTGGCAAGTACTTCTCTGGCCACATGGAGTCATCTGAGGCTGAAAACACCCATCACTGTTGCAAACCCCCTCTGGGCATTGGCCAGTGCAGCTCTCACTGCCCAGAGAATGTGCTATCTACCTGCACATACTTTCCTTATCATCCCCACCATCAGAGTGTCCCCTTTGTGACCACACTAAACCCCCCACCAACTTCTAGCACACTACAATGCATCTCTAAACTTATTTATTGATGCTTCGACTCCCTCCAGTGAACCACAAAGTCCCTGCAGGACAGGAACCATGTGTGATTCTATTTGGTATGCCAAACACACAGGCCATGGCTCGACACATGGTCAATAGGTAGTAAATAATTATTGGATTGATGTTGTTGACTGTCAAAAGTATCAAAGTCTTCCTTGGAACTATATATAAAGAAAACTTTTTCAGAATTCCAAGGAAGCATGAGAATGAGGATTATGTTTTTCTCATGAGTTTGGACATGTTACTTACTCTCTCTATGCCCTGGCATCTTCAACTGTAAAATGGGGAAATTTCTAGCTCTTAGGGTAGTGATGAGGTACAACTAAGCTAATATATATAAAGGACTTATACATTAGCACAAAACTGTCTTTTGTGCACACTGAGTGTCATTAACAGGTCGGTTATAATTTTGCACTATAGTATCCCCCAGTGTCTAGCAAAATATTAAACATAGCATGAGCCCTTATTGGATGAATACGCCATGAATCCGAATGATAATTATAAATTTTACTCCTAAAATAAGCAGCCTGTTTATTTTTAAATGCTATCATTTTTCCCATAGGGTGCCAATTAACTCACTAATTGTTATAGGATGTAACGCAGAATTGGCCAAGGGCAAGGTCTTCCCAAAAGCGATAGCTATTTAGAGTAGCAAACTGTTTATGCAAATTTGAGTTCTAATGATATCCAGAAAACAACCAGGCTAAATATTTCACATGATATAAAAAAGTTACTTTAAAAACTATTCTAAGAATTTTATCAACACTCATTAAGTTGGTCCTTTAAAAGCAAGTCACTGAAAAAGAAAAAGTGAGGTTGGACATGGTATTCAAATGTAATTATCACTTTGCACATCTTCTTATTCAATGTAGGATATGGGTCTTTGACAACAACTGTAAGATATAAAAACTCAAATAGTTTACAAATTACTTTAATGCCTCCATATAAAATATATACAAACTGAAAATACCGGATATAATTGGAAAATTATTTATAAAGGTAGAACTATTCCTTGTATAATGGGTTACTAAAAAGAAATAAAAATGATGCATTGATGTAGGTCCATCAGTTGTAAGAAATGTACAAGTTTGGTGCGGGTTGTTGATAATGGACATGTTTGGGGCAAGGCAGAGAATATATGGGAAACCACTATATCTTCCACTTAGTTTTGCTGTGAATCTAAAACTGCTCTAAAACATAAAGTCTATTAAAAAAAGAAAAGGAAGGAAGGAAGGAAGGAAGGAAGGAAGGAAGGAAGGAAATGCAATAAAATAAATATACTCACTATTTCTGCTGTGTGACCCCTAAAGGTATGGTAACATTTTCCTGTTTCTACACTCCATAGCTTACAAGTCTTATCGAAGGACCCAGTGGCAATTTTGTCACTAAGATTAAAAAAAAAATGGATTTTGAAAAAAAATTCAAGCACGTATATCATACACTGAATTAAGACAAGAGATATTAATACATGGGTTTATCTAGTCAGGAATTTACTTTGTTTTTAAAACAAAAAGTAATCTGGCATTTGTTTCAGTGGACAACAAAACTAAGGTCTAATTTTTCAATAGTATCAGTTTATATGTTTAATTTTAAGTATTTTACATTAAAATATTGCATTAAAAAGTAATAAATTTATGTTTGGGATTACAATAAGCTTTTAAAATAACAAAATGAATTTGGTACAAAATTTAGTTTAGAAAATTCCTACCAAATGGAAATACATAATGTATGAGTTGCAGGGACACAAAAAAATTCTATTAGCAGGTCTACTGACAAGGATAATGTTGAATTTAAAAGAAGAAGAATGAAAATATATAAATAATTTAATTTATACCATATGACTAGGTAAGGTTTTGAGAACTTAGTGTCTCCTTGGGAAAATAATGCTAATATTACTCTAACTGTAAGGTCTTTGAACAAGAAGGAGGGTCTAGAGAGGAAATATGGTGAAGACCAGTACCTTGCAAACAAGAGGCTTCCTGTGTATACCGGGGAGTAGGGTTACTATCAACATCCAACAGGTAAGAGTAGGTTGGCCTGTTTGGCTTTCATCATAGAACTAAATCTTTTCCTTTACCACTGACTCCTGTCTTTTATAGCAAGTCGTCCAAATGTTCATCCAACTGGGTCATCAATTACAATGCAGGTGCACCGTTCAAAAGTGTGAAATGTCTTAAGATCCAAAATACATATCCTAAAGCAAATTCTATGTGCTTGGCACAGTTGCAGAATTCATATTTTGTCCAAACTAACACCAACGCTCTGTATATCTCCTTTGCTCTTAGGCCACCCACATAGTGTTTCTGTGGTCTCTGATTCTAAAGAAAATGAAGGGGGTGCCTGGGTGGCTCAGTGGGTTAAGCATCTGCCTTCACCCTGGTCGTGATCTTAGGGTTCTAGGATCAGCCCCACATTGGGTTCCCTGCTCATCCGGGAGCCTGCTTCCCCCTCTCTCTCTGTGCCTGCCTCTCTGCCTACTTGTGATCTCTCTGTCAAATAAATAAATAAAATCTTTAAAAAATAATAAAATAAAAAATAAAATAAATGAAGTCCTTTCTACCCATGCTCCAGGGACATTTTTTTTTTTCTTTTTTCTGGAGAACACCCACCCAACCCACCTAGAGCTTCCTTACACTCAAGGCTGGTTGTCAACCGAAAGTCTGCACTGGCTCTCTCTCCATCCAGTCTAGGCATTCCTCATCAGTTGCTGTGTCCACCAACTTCTGCTCAGACACGCTGAGAGCCCTGTGTGCTCTTTTCCTGCTCCTTCTCTCCATTTCCTATCCCTCCTGCCCCTCAAACATATTGTCTCAAGTGCTGTTGTTTCTCAGTTAACTACTGTTTGGTCACACACTGCTCTCTACATCCATATGCCTCTACATGAGAAAAGATAATACTGATCACATATTCACATATTTTTTTAGAATTACTTTATTGAATCAAAGCTTACTCCTGACCTAATGTATAGAACACATAAACACTAAACTGGCTGAAGTTCACCTCTCTGTCTCTCTCTCTCTTTCCTCTTTCCCTCCTCTCTCTCTCTCTCTCTCTCTCTCCCTCTCTCTCTTTCACACACACACACACACACACTCCCTCTCATTCTTTGGTGGTTATTTAGGACTCATTCGGTTGAAACCTCAATGCCCCCAAATTCCCTGGGAAATGCTGCTTTAATCCATACATAAATATTGAATTATGTAACTGGACAAGAAAGTTTTCGTCAGGGGGTCTTGGTAGAATCCAATAAAAGGGCCAAAAAGTGAAGGGTTCCTGACCTCTCTATACCCCCAAAAACTTTGTTCTCAGATAGGCATGCAAAAATATCGTATCTTCTAAGTAGACTTTATGTGATATGGTAATATACTATAGAGACTATACTTGTAAAGTGCTTTAAAGAACATTGCAATTAAAATAGAAATTATACTAGAAGTAAAGCATGATCATTTATAATTTCAATAAAATCTTTCTCTCCACAGGTTGGTGAAATAAGATATTATAAAAATTATCATTCCCTACATTGTAAAACTGCATCACATCATAGTTAAGTTTTTGGTAATGCAATTGGAATATTTAATCATTTTAATGTACCAATTAAGTTTGACTGTGCCATCACAATTAATGTTTTAAAAGTGTGTTACATTTTAAAGAGATGTAATGACATTAGCAACCTACATATCAAGTGTTTAATATTTATGGTATAAAATTTCAACTCTAAGTGCATCAAATTTTTATAAAACTCCCTTTTATTATTGCCCTTGCCACTATCTTACACTGTTTTCATCGTCTCTTGAATCTACCACTTTATCTGCCTCCAACCAATCTCCTTGCCTCCTGTTTCTTCCCAGTCCAAACCCTCTGGCCCCTTGTCTCTGCCATAAGAGCCCTCCTGAATAGCACTTTCATTGAGTGCCTCCTTTGTTCACAAAGCTTTCATCACAACTCCGTCCTCCAGAGCAGAGTCCGAACTACACAGAACACTATGATCTTGACTTTTGTTTCTCACCAGGAAATGTCCACTAGAGAGCCAGGGGCACTGGGCGAGCCAGACGGAGTCCTACCTAATCTCCGGAGCTGCAAGGTGCCCTCGCCCAGGATGTCCTCCCCTTTCCTTCTGTCTCCCACTTTCCATGCTTCTGCTTGAGCCTCACATCATCTTGAAAACCTCTACCAGGAGAAATCACATGGATCTTTCTCCTCTTAACTTTTAAACCATTTGCTGTTTTTTTTTTTCTAGTCATCATAATACCTATATTTATTGAAACAGCATGGTGAGTGAAAAAAGTTGGGGAGTCATCAAGAAAAAGACACACATTAAAATTTTTTTACTCAAATATGCAAGGCCAAGGCCTTTTCTTTGGCTAACTCGAGCTCATTAAGTGTCTTTCAGAAATCATATCCAACCTCTACCACTTCCAATTATTTTCTTAAAAATGGGATGAGAATGTAAACATACTTGCAGAACAATCTGAATGCAAAGGTTTTCTAAATGTTTCAATGTGCTTTCTAATTTTTGCATTGATATCATCTACAACTTCATTCAGTAGTAATTTTTTCCAAGATTTGCCTTATCTATGTTTTCACAAAAAAAAAGCTTTATTTTCATAGTCATATTTCATTAGTTAAAGCAATGCTCAAATAAATACCATAATTATAACTGAAAGCACAGCCAACATAAGCTGACTGATGAACAAACACAACTAATTCTTGGTAGGTTGACTAACCAGTGGGACAAGAAGCTGGGCATACCAGTGGGTGGCGCAGTTGTTGCAAGCATGCAGGGAGCAGAAGGCGAGCTAGAGAACTAAGTTAATCTGTTCAATCAGGTAACTAGAGGTTGGTTGGAAATGCAATTATATTTTGTACTGTTATGTATCATGTTACTGTACACATTTTCTCCCTGGTAAAGATGGTAAGTTAACTTTTAAACAAGGTAAACTGTGCTATGTGGGTATGTCAGAGTCTCTAGATGCCATTGCTATAACCATCCGTAGGAACTGCCTGTCAGAGAACTCTGAAGGGAAGAGACTGAGCTCTGCGTGAACTTGGACTCTCACTCTTCTGTTTACTATGTGATCCTGGGAAGGGTACTTGAACTTTATATACTTTATATGAGAACGGTAATACTTGTCCCAAAACCCCTTTAAGCACTGGAGAAGATATTTAGAAGGCTTTCAATGCACACATAAGGCATTTGGCAAATTTTAGTTCTCTTTTTCCACGTAGGGGGAGAAGAACAAACAAATTAATGGATTAAAAAGGCATAAGTGAATGAGTGAATGTCTCTGTACCCGTATGGATTGTTGAATGCTATGGCATAGACTACATTCCTATGGCCCTCCAGGGTGTGAAGTTCCTCTCCAGATGCAGTGTCCCAGACTTTACATGTCCGATCATAGCTTCCTGTGATAAAGCTAAGACAAGGAATATAAATGAATCACAAAGTGACAATAGCAGGGTGTTTATCCTTATTTTTTTTAACCTGCAATATTGTAAGCCCATTTATATTGGTTTTTACAATGGAAATTGTGGATGCAGAAGAGGTGAATTGGGAACAATATCTAAATCCTTTGATTATAAACTTTCTGATTATCCCTAACTCAAAAAGGAGTCACTAAATAAAATAAAGAATAATCATGCCAGGGGTGCCTGGATCACTCAGTCAGTTAAGCCTCTGCCTTCGGTTCAGGTCATGATCCCAGTGTTCTGGGGTTCAGCTCTGCATAGGGCTCTCTGCTCAGCAGGGAGCCTGCTTCTCCCTCTCCCACTCACTCTGCTTGTGTTCCCTTTCACTGTCTCTCTCTGTGTGTCAAATAAATAAATAAAATCTTTAAAAAGAAGAATAATCATTCTTATAAATAATTAATAACTAGAGCATTAATCATAATGTTTTCTGAAATTCTAACATATTTCAATAAACAGCATCATTCTTCCCATCGGCCCCACCATAAAATATGAGCACCATCTTTGATTCCTTTAATTCCCTCACATCCCACGCACAATCTATTAGTAAATCCTGTTAGTCCAATCTCAAAATACATCCCTAGTGTGGCGCCTTCTCACCAGGCTCCATTGCCTCCATCTCTTGCCTCCACAAATGAAGCCATCTTCTAATGGGTCTTGGCTGGTACTTGGTCCTTACAAGTCTGTTTTCCACACTGAAACTGGAGTTTTGTTTTGGGCTTTTTTTTTTTTTTTTTTTTTTTTTTTTTTTTTAACCTTCCTTAGATGGCTTCCTAGCAATCTAGAGGAAAAGCCAAATTCTGCTTATCCCCATAAGGCCCGCAGTACTGGCCTTCCCTGGGACTTCAACTTTGCCCCAAAGCATACCCTGAGCTGCCATGTTGGCTTTTTTGCTTGTCTCTGAAGAACTCATTTTTGTTTTTCCTTTTTTACACATGCTAGTTCCACCCATCTGGTTTACTGCTGTAAGACCCCATGACCTGGAACATGACTGACACACTAATAAGTGTTCAATGAACATTTACTTAAGATTTGCAATCTTCTTACATGACTATCCTACTACAGGAATAATTAGCATGCTGCCCTCTCAAATTTTAAAGTAAAATAATAGTATCTCACTTATTCCTTAAATATTCCATTAGGAAATATACTTCCCCAACACAGAGACACAGAAAAAAAAAAATGCACAAAATTAGAAAGCCAGTCTCTACGCCAAATGATTAAGATAAAAGTTGAACACAAATCCTGACATTGAAACTCAAATAAATGAAAGGGCTGACAAAACAGTGTATGATTCCTTTCTAGGCATCTCCTCACAGCTTCTTCAGGGATGTAAATTAGTACGTTCGTGATGGAAGACAGAATGGTGGTTCCAAAAAAAATTAAAAAAATAGAACTACCATATGATCCAGCAATCTCTCTTCTGGATGCATATCCAAAAAATGAAATCAGAATCTCATCGAGCTATCTGCATCCTCATGTTCTTTGCAGCATTGTTCACAGTAGCCAAGATATGGAAACAACATAAATGTCCATCAAGAAATGAATGGAATATTATTCAGCCATGAGAAAGAAGGAAATGCTGCCATTTACTACAACATGGATGAACTTAGAGGACATTATGCTAAATAAAATAAGCCAGACACAGAAAGACAAATATTGTCTGATCTCACTTATATGTGGAATTTAAAAAAAAAAAGTCAAATTCATAGAAGCATAGATAGAACAGTAGTCACCAGGGGCGGGGAGTGGGAGAAATGGAGACGCATTGGTCAAAGCGTATAACATTGCAGTTCTGTGTGATGAATAAGGCTAGAGATGCAATGCACAGGCATAAAGACTGTAGTTAATAATATAGGATTGAATACTGGAAAGATGCTAAAAGAACACATTTCAAGTGCTTCCTTCACACACACAAAAAAGTGGTAATTGTGAGGAGATAATGTTAATTAGCTCAACTGTAACAATTACTTTACTCTGTATATATGAATGTCAAATTATGTCACCTTAACTATCTACAAGGTTAATTTAAAAAAAGGAATTTCTATTCCTTGGCTGTTAAAAATTAGAAATAAAGACTAGAAATGGAAATATAGAAATAAAGAGGTGGCACACAGAGGATTCTCAGGGCAGAGAAACTGCTCTGTGTGATGTCTTAATGGGGGATCCCTGTCGTTACACATCCATCAACCCCTAGAATGGACGAAAGCCAGAGTGACCCCTAATGCAAACTATGAGCTTTGGGTGATAATGATGAGTTTGTCAATGTAGGGCCAGCAAAGAGGGAATCTGAGGGTGTATGGCAAATCTCTGTACCTTTTGTTCAATTTTGCTATAAACCTAAAAACCGCTATAAAACGTATTCTAATAATTTCTTTAATAAATTTTTTTCATTCAAAAATTTTTAAATTTTAGAGGCACCTGGATGGCTCAGTTGGTTAACCATCATCTGCCTGTAACTCAAGTAATGATCCGGGGGCCTGGAACCGATCCCTACATCAGGCTTCTCACTCCGGGGAGAGTCTGCTTATCCTTCTCCTTCTGCCCTCCCCTCCCCCACTCTGCTCATGCTCTCTCTCTTGCTGTCTCCCAAATCAATAAATAAAATAGTCAAATAAACTAAAATTTTTAAATTTTAAATAAATAAATTTGAGAAACTTACCATGAGCCTGATTTATTAAGTGCAACATTAGTCAATGGCAGTATATGTGCTCTGAGAACCTTCAATGAAAGAAATCACAATTTGTTTTAAAATGAAAAAAATTAAGTTTAACTCATTAATTTTAACTTCAAACTAATGAAGACATTCAAGTTTGTCTTAATTATAAATAAATGGACAATAGTCACTATCTGAACAAATATGAAAAAAAATACATTGTGTCTTCTACCATTAAGACCATTAAGACATTTGATAGTTAAAAATAATTCCAAAAACATAATTAAATCTGTGTTTTCCATAAATTTGATTTTAAGATAAATTACTGATATTAAATAAGATATCAAAAAGCACTAATTTATAATATTTTCTTTTAAATACTACACATGGGGGCCCTGGTGGCTCAGTGGTTAAGCCTCTGCCTTAGGCTCAGGTCATGGACCCAGGGTCTGGGAGTCCTGGGATCAAGCCCCGGATTGGGCTCCCTGCTCAGCGAGAAACTTGCTTCTCTCTCTCCCACTCCCCCTGCTTGTGTTTCCTCTCTCTCTATGTCCCTTTCTGCCAACCAAATAAATAAAATCTTTTGAAAAAAGAAAATAAGTAAATAAATACTGCACATGGTTTTGTAAATATGCATGAATAGTATGCAGAGGAAATATACCAAATGTGTTTTAAATATAGACTTTACAATTTGTTATTACTTTTGGACTCCTAAACTTTCCTAGAGTCAAGATATGTATTATTTTATTTATCTTTCAATTTCCACATTGTCAAGCACATGGTGAATGCTTAATATTTATTGAATGAACATACATAAATTGGATAGTGTGTTTAAAGATAAAGTGATTGCCAAGGCTGGGCCAGACCCAGTTATTTCTACTGCAGGAGTATAATTATTAATACTGTCCCCTTTCCCTATCAAAAATATTCCCTTTGGAGGATAAATTACAAGGGCTTGTGAATTATAGAGCTCATATTTGGAGTTAAACAGTGCCACCTCCTGGAACAAAGCAGTATCATACGAATAATTTCTTAATCTTTCAATAATACAGTGAAGGGATGGCTACAAAAGATTGAATATTTTCTTTCAGATAGGATATGTTAATTATCTAAATAATAGTTTAGTTTAGTTTAGTTTTATTTAAATCATAAAAATAAAATCAGTGTAATATGAAGCAATACTAGAATAAACTATTAAATATTGTTAAATAAATAAGAAAAACTAAAAATGTCCTGAATAATTGACTATAATTGTGATATTTTTACTTTAACCGGTATAAGCTGATTAGAAAAAAAATAGGTACATTTGCACTGCATTTAAATTATTATAGAAGTCATATCAATAAATAATTTACTGAAATACAGTTTAGTTCACATGGAAGCAGAAAATATTAAGTTATTGATGTACTGTGAAATACAACTTCTTGGTATTAGTCCAACTGGAAAAAAATCTAATTATTCAATAGCTTAAGACAACCTTAATGGTCATCGTTTAAGCTTAACACTGTAAAGAACAGCCAAACTTACTAAAAATCTTTCTTTAACTTCTCAAGAAATAAACGTTAGAATTTCATTCAGTCAGTCAATAAACAAACATCTGTTGAGACTTAGTCTTAGCAAATATATGTGAGGCACAGAGGGAAAGAGAAAATATAATCTGTATTTTGTCTCAAATTGGTAGGATACCAACTAATTCATTGAAGTTCTTCTATTTAGTTTTTTAAAACACTCATTACCTTAAAAAGATAAAATTTGTGGTTGCTGTGCTGTCTGAGTTTATCTTGTAACCTCTGTATTAAAAGCTTTACTTGATCTGATCGTGAAGCTGTGATTAGAGGCTCTGCTTTTTGTATTTCTTCTACTAAGGCATTGACATCAGTGCTGAAATTCACACACAAAAAAAAGAGTTACTTTTTTTCTATGCCAAAATTTGCATAGACATGCATTGCAGGAAGAATTGCATTGTGTTATGAAGCACATCTACAGAATGTCAAAACACCATAGCTTTACTAGGAGATTTTGGGGGTGGAGGATACAAATCAGTAAAATCGAGCCTGCAGAAAAGTAGCTCAGGTTCTTCAGAATGCACCATCATGAACCTCGTCTTCTCCTGTGGAAATTGTGCAAGAATTATTATTTGCTCACCTGAGAAGCCCAAGTGCATATAGGTTCTGCACATGAGCTCTTTATTTTCTTCCTGTTTTGGTTTTTTTTTTTTTTTTTGTCTCTTTAATGAACCCGTACAGAATGTTCCTGGTACCACTCTATTTTGTACCTTATATATGCTCTCTTGTTTAAACAACCCCCTGATTTAATGCTTTTATCATAATTACTTCAGGGATGAAGAAACTGAGGTTTGGAAAGGTTAAGTTTTAAATATTTTTTAAGGAAAGAGAAAAATGGACATTCAAAGAACGATGATGATTAATATTTCATATGGACTATAGCATCGTTCTCAAAAAAAAAAAAAAGCTGCTCTGAGAAGTATGAATTCAACTTTCCCCCAATATTCAAATAACCTATGGCAATGCTGATTAATTTTGCTAGTCTGGAATAATTGTTCAAGACAAAGAATAATGTCTATAAACCACAAAGGCAACCAAAATAGGTCATTTTGGCTCCTTATGCCAAATTCTGCTTCATCAGCTGTCTGTCGCGAATGTCACTTCTCAATAACCCACCTACCTCTCCTACCTCTGTCTCAGCAGCTGGTTCTCAGAAATGCAAACTCAGATAAGCAAGCCTCTCCTCTTCATAAATAAACAGTTCCCGAGCTCCCTTCCACGTAAGGGACTGAGCTGGAAGACTAGTCATCCCACTAACATTTATCCTACTATTGCTTAGGCCCTGGGAGTGTAAAAGACACAGTCCCTGCTCTCAAGAAATACAATGTATCAGAATCAGAATGAATATTTAGATCAGAAATGAATCAGAGGCAGTTTATAATGATGACTTTGATAAATTCCAGAGAGTCAGTTGTCCAAGGGCTTATAGTTTCCTAAGAATTAAGATGATAATGCCTCTTGGAAAGGTTTCCGACCATTGTTATAAATCAAAACAGATTTCCCAGCAAGATCTAAATTCACCAGATATTCACCAGATTTACAGATATTTAATCTGTACATCCCAAGCCTGTGGAATTCTAATTGTTCCTTTCCAATATAGTAACTCCAGAATGTCCCCTATTGTGCAAATATTTTTATGTGCAGAATTCTTCTAAATTCTTGAGCAGAACCAGAAGTAATATCCATATACTTTTTTTTTAACTTGGCATTTATATACTACAAAGCATGACTACTGCATCCTAAGGACCTATACCTTTTTAAATATAAAATCTATATTTTTCTGCCTCTCTAGCTGAAAGCTATTCTCTCATATAAACATTAATCTGTGCCACTCACATGATGTCCCACTCAGTACAAGTTGTTTCTCAAACTGGAAAACACATTCACCGGGGTCAGGATTAAGATTTTTATAGCTTCTTATTGACCCTAACCTAGAGGTTTGCATGTAGAAGATGCAGATAACCTCATTACAGACTCAATAAATGAATGTTTAACAAAGGAACTTTCTACACGCTGGCATAATCAGTAACATGTGCCAGTTACAAAAATAACTGACATTCCTGACTTGATCTTAGACCTTGTCTTCCCTGAAAATAGATAAAACAATGACTTCTATATGAAATTCAATGGCATTATCTTTGCCACTATTTATTCTTTGGTTAAACAACAAACGATTGAATACCTTCTTTGTGTAGTCACTTGGAACAAGAAGAGGACTCAAGGTAAACCATCACCACCTGAGCCACTCCCTGTCCTCACCCTCAGACAAGCTCCAGACCTCTCTAGTGGCCACAGTTCTGGGAAGCCATGTTGTTTGGGCTCATTTCAAAACTCGAGAGCAGCTCATCTACTATTTAACTACAGTTATGTGAGAGGTCCCTTGGCTCTCAGTTTCTGTTCCCCTCCCCGATAATCATGACAAAGGAGGAGGACAGTCACAATGGGAAATCCCTTATTTCTCTGGGTCAACAACTCTGAAACAGGTATCATGGTATTTTTGTTCTATTTGCAAATTTTCTCCCACTCAAACTATCTTTACTTTATCTGAACATGGGTTTCTGTAGGATAATCACTAATCTGATTCTGTTTCTCAAAGTGGAGTTTTGCCTAGAATTGATTTCTTTATTTTTTCTTTTCTTTCTCTCTCTCTTCTTTTCCTCTCTCTCTCTTCTCTTTCTTTTTTTTTTTTTAGTTTTGCATAGGATTTCCTAAAGAGGATGAATTCTGGGCAGTATGATCTCATAAGAGGATTTCCTAACTCTGCCCCATGACAATTAATGAAGAGGACAGAATGCAATCAGTACTGTGAACTGTTTATCTACCAGCAAAGTAACAGGCTCCATTGTCTTCTTAAAATTCTAATAACCAGTATTCCTCACAAATGTTAAGATCATCAAAAAGAAGGGAAGTCTGAAAGATCATTCACCAAGAGGAGCCTGGGGAGACTTGACAATGAAATGGAATGTGGTATTTTGGAAAAGAAAGAGATAATAGAAAAAAATAAAATAAAACAAGGAAAATTGAATAAGATATGGTCTTTAGTTAGCAAGAATGTTTCAGTACTGATTCACTAGTTAAGACCAATGTACCACACGAATGTATGATGTTAATAATAGGAGATTCAGGGCATGGGGTATGTGGGAACTCCTGTCTTCACAGTTTTCTAAAACTATTCTAAACTAAGATTAAAAACAATAAAAACAGGTCTATTTAAGGTGAAAAAAAGGGCAGACTGACTACCCTTTTCCCACCCCCTCCCCACCCAGCAAGTCATTTAAGCAGACCTCACTGAAGCAAGCAGGAATTAATACGGCACCACTAGAACATTGTTCTAGCAATCTAAGTTCATGCAGCTCATCCACACATCATCCTGGGTCAGCATTTTCCAGTAAAAAAAAATCTGGATATGAAACCCAGGTTGCACTGAGTAGCTAGTTTACCTGGAACTGAGGTTGAGCAAATCTATGGATTTGGTCCTCAATTCTCCACCCTTTTCATATTCCAACATAATTCCTATAAAAATAAACAAACATGTTATAAACCACTTAGGATGACAACAATGTCAAAAATTAATGTACTTTGCCATAATTTTTTATTTGTTTTTTTAATTTTTAGAATTTCTCTGCATAAAACATGTGCAGTGATGTCTGATTCTAAAACAAGATAGTGTGAACTCACTTTTTCCTAGTGCTTCCTCTAAATACAGCTACACACCCTTGAAATTACTCAACAAGCAATGTTAAAATAATTGAAGGTTGGATAGAGGGTAGACTGGCTAGAGGTCTCAGGACTTGAGCAATGACAGTGTGATGAGTTTCCTGGATTTTCTGTTTATCTCCTATATACCCCCAAACTGGAAACCAGAGCAACTTGCTGCCTGGAACCACCAAAAAGCATAAACAACAAAAACCAAGTAATAGCAAAGTTTGCTCTCTGTGGCCAAAGGACCAGACAAAGGGAAGTCAGACAAAGAACTAATGGGGAACCCTAAACACTGCTCCATAACTGGGGATCCTTAGGCAGTTTAATCCCCCAGTGGAAAGAAATCCTGTCCCAGTCCCCCTGCAAAACTGGGCCCCAGCAGTAATCTGATCTGCCTGCAGTAGCCTGGCCACAAAGACCCAGGCCCCCTCAACATCCTCAGCGGGGGCCCCAGGGGGCTATCCAATCTGTCTAGCAGCCACTGGGAAGTCCCAGAATCACTCAAAACCCATTTCACAACCAAGTCATTGTTGGGCAGCCTTATCCACCCTTAGAAGGGACAACAATGAAGTCCTGAGATATACTGGACCCCACTCTACAACTAGGTACCGAAATGGTCTCTTCCTGCCTTTCAACCAATGGTGTCACCAGGACTAGAGTCTTGTCCCCCACACTGTCCTGGAAGGTTATTCAGTGAGAGCAGGCATATTGGGAAGTACCTTCTACCCTGCAGGTGGCACCAGCTAGAACCGGAGACCTTGCAGCACCAGAAAAATGAAGCAGACCAGAATAACATTGCAAGGGCTCATAAACTTAAGCTGCCATTGGAACTGAAGCCCACAAGCTAGACAGAACCTCTATGCTAAATCTAAACATGGTGACAGGCCTGTCAAAGTAGATTCAGATAGGATCAAGAGTCTCCTAATGTAAGAACCAAAATGTCCAGGATACAATAAACAGGAAAAGACAATCACTAGACCCCAATACCCAGGATATAATTTAAAAAACCACCCATCACACCAAGAACCAGAGAAAGATGATTGACAAACACAAATAATCTTATGCTGGGATTATTTGACCTCCTTAAAGGAGATGTCGAAAACACTTAAAAACAACCACTTACAAATTCGTGTGAAACAAATGAAAAAATAAAATAATCTCAGATAAATAAAAGTTTTTTTAAACAAACTAAATGAGAATTATAGAATGAGAAAGTTCAATGGGCAAAATGAAAAACTTGTTAAATAAGTTCAGTAGCAGAATGGAGATGACAAAGGATAGAATCAGTGAACTTGAAGACAGATCAATAGAATAATATTCATTCTGAACAACAGAGAGATAATTTATTAGGAGAAAAAAAATAAAAGGAGTCTCTTACCCACTTTACTGTACTACCTCTATAAATATGGGCCAGTGGATCTCAAAAGTTTTGGCCTTAGGACCACTTTATACTCTTTAAATTATTGAGGACACCAAAGAGTTTTTGTTTTTGTAATATTTTCCATATTAAAATTGAGAAATTTTTAAATTATTTATTAAACGGCTTTAAAATAATAATAAAGTCATAGTATGCTAATGTACATAACAGTTTATAAAATAAGAAGAGTAGCATCATTTTACACTTTAGCACGTATCTTTAATATCTGGCTTATTGAAAGACAGTTGGATTCTCATCTCTGCTTCTGCATTCAAGTGGTTCCTACACAGTTTCAGATGAAGTATAGGGGAAAAAATCTGGTCATGCACAGATATGTAGTTGGAAAACAAGAAATTATTTTAGTTGCATTTCCAGGTAATTGTAGATAATCTTCCTTAATACTGCATTAAAACTTAATAACTAGTAATTCTTAAAGATTTGTTGCAATATAGAATCTGAAACCACATCAATTAATCCTTCGTATTCTGTCATATTAAAATCCATTGGTCTATCTCACACTTTCAAAGGATCTTTTATTAATGTATGATTTATCTGATCAGATATCTGAAAAATATTCAGATCATGCATCAGACATCTGAAAAATATTCGTTTACTGAGTTATACACATCTTCTAAATGTTGACATATATCATCACACAATATCCCCCCAAAAAATCACATTTGTTAATATCACTACCAATATCTATTATCAGAAAACTCTTTCAGGGTCAGTATGCTGCCCAACTCATGGTGGTAGATCCAAGTTTTCTGAAATTCTCATTTTTGCCTGAAGGCTCAAATTTTATCACTGGCAAGAAATGCTGACAGTTTGCCTTCAAAGTTCCTGGCTCACTTTGCTCATTTGCAAACAAAATGTCTTCCAAATGTCCAAGTCTGAAAGCTGCATTTGTTTTTCAGTCTTTCAAGAACAACTGGTGTTCCATGAAGAAAATGGCTGGTTCATCTCTCATTCACATGACCATACAAGTGTTTTCCTCAAAACAACTATCAAACATCTCTGTGCAGCAGAAGTACTTAATGAGAACTTCCTATTTCATCAGGCAGAATGCAAGTACTCCCAGGTCAGTATTTGACTATATTATTAAGTTCTACCACTTCATCAAGGGCATTCCTAAGTGAAACTGAGAGGGTTTTTGTCCTATCACCAGTATGAAAGTTTGTTGCCACCTCCTGACGTGGAGTTAAATTTTCAAAGATTTCACTTCCCAGTGCTTTTGTAACCATAATGCAAATGTCAATATTGTGTAAAATCCAAGTGGTATCTTGTTACTATGGAAAGAGGTTTGGCCTTGAAGCCTCACTGAAAAGGCACAAGAGCCCCAAGGGTCCTCCTACAATGTGAGAATCGCTCCCCTAAGGTCATATATTTGATATAACAGATGTGATTCCAGAAGCATTTTAGATCAATAGAAAGTAGGAAATTCCATCAAATACATATTTATGTTCTAGAGCACTGAACCACTGAGATAGAATGAGGTGGAGTTGAAAAGGCATGTACGTGGCATCAAACAGATCCAGGTTTGAGTTCCAGCTCAAGTCCCTACTTATTTCATGATACTAGTAATCTCTTTATACCTCAGTCTTCTCATTTATAGATAATACTTTCATTTTTCTGGTTGAAATTAAATAATATGTACATAAAGCCCCTGGCATCTAGAAACTTATTAAGTATTTCTTATTATCTGGTGAATAATCTAACACTGCCTTGTGACACATAGTCACCTTATATTACTTAAATTACATCTATACCCTCTCTCTCTGGTGAGACTGTAACATCTTTGAGAAGAAAACCATACGCTTCTTTACACTTCCAGGAGGAAGTATAAGATATCCTCCTTGAAATGAGTCCTGATGATTTACGCACAGTAATCACATGATTTGACCAGTTTCAAGTACAAGCAACACTGTCAAATGGATTTACACCTTCCCCTCTCTGGCCTTCATTTCTCCCTCAGAGGGGTCTGCCCCTCCCCGTTGTCTTTATGATCTTTCTGTTTTCCAATCTCTCCACATCTGACTCACCAGACGATGCCCTCCTGGGTCTGTCTTCTCTTTATCCCTAGTGTCTACCATGAAACTGGTGCACAGGAACTGTTCAAACAGAGCTTGTTGAATACACGAGCTAACTGACAGATGATGAGTACCCCCAGAATGCTTAATGCAATTGATAGTCCTTATCTTTACGACACGGACTTTCAAAATAATCAACACTATGACCAAATCTCCTTCTTCAGATACAATTATCCATTGGCTTTTATGAAATCTGTCTTTTTTCTACTTTGTTACTTTTCATTCTCTTTTACAAATTCCTCCTCTTATAGCTGACCTTTAAATACTGATTTAGATTAGGGTTTGGGTCTAGGAATTCTCTCTTCGCTTTACATTTTTTTTGTCTATATAAATTCACCCATACCCATGGCTCTGATTACCATCAGTATGCCAACAATTACCAGTTGTAATTCTCCTGTCTAGACTTCTGCGTTCTTAGATGCGTATGTATCTCACCAGTACCTCAAACAAGTCCTGGATCTTCCGCCTCATCCTGCTTTTCCTACAGAGCTTATTTCCCAGGGTCAGACATCACCACTCACAGGACAGCACAACTGCACTCTTGGGAGGAATTCATCTCAACACGGTCATGCTGCATGGATTTGGCACAACTTAAGTAGGTAAACCCAAGCAGCTGTTGTGTAATGAAGTATAAGGTATTAGAACCAAAAAATCACTCCAGGTGCTTTTAATGACCAGAGCACCCGGACACAGCAGGCAAACAACTGTAACTAACCTTTTCAAAAAATTACAACATTGTGAAAATCTGTTTAAAAAACCTATTTATATGTCATGTGTTCTAGAAAAGATTTAAAAGGGCTTAGAGAAAAATAAATAAAATTCAAAAAGCAAAGATTGGAAGTAGTAAGAATTAGATGCATTGACAAGGGAAGGTTCAAGTAAAGGAAAGATCACATCTGTAATTGCATAGAACATTTAAATATAAAATTAACAAGAAATGTGCAAGGCCTAGCTGTACTATGGAACATAAAAGAAAACTTTTTCTTTTGTGATGAGGACACACATTTCTAGATGAGAAAATGTAATATTATAAACATGTCAAATCAATCTATGAATTAAAGTAATTATAATGACTTTATTCTTTGGAATTTGAAAATTTACCATATATTATAACAAACTGTAAAACAAAAAAGTGTGACTCCAGTCAACATAAAGTGTGACTTAGATCAACATAAAAGAATCACTTATATATGGAAGTTTAAAAATAAACTGACGGTAATATTTGAAATTAATGGGGAAAAATAAATTATGCAATAAATAATGATATAATAATCAGTTGGATTTTGGAAAAATTCATAAAACTGGATTGCTACCACACAAGATACAAAAATATATTCTAGATTGATTTGAAATTTTAATATTAAAAACAAAACAAAATGGTCAAAATAATATATTTACAACTTAGTGTAAGCAATTGACTTTTTTTTTTTAAGATTTTATTTATTTATTTGACAGAGAGAGAGAGCACAAGTAGAAGGAGAGGCAGGCAGAGTGAGAAGGAGAAGCAGGCTCCCCGCTGAGCAGAGAGCCTGATGTGGGCCTCGATTCCAGGACCCCGAGATCATGCACAATCTGAGCAGAAGGCAGAGGCTTAACCCACTGAGCCATCCAGGCACCCAGCAATTGCCTTTTTAAGCATGATGTGAAACTCAACACCTAAAAAAGAAAAAAAAAAAAAAAAATGATGCCTTTGTCTGAAATAAATTGAAACTTCTATACAGGAGAAGATACCACAAAGTTAAAGATAAATGATAATCAGCAAAAAAATTTCAACTATAAATACAAAGCTTCAAGAACTTACTATAAAGAAGCCTAAAAATTATTTTTAAAAAGAAAATGGACAAAAGGCAAGAAAGGCCAGTTTGCAAACAGAGAGCGACTATGGTCAATAAATAGACAAAAATAAAATATTCCCCATATTTTAACTGGGAAAAGAAATACAAAATACAAAAAGAGATATAATTTTTACTCATCAGAATTGCATAGATAGCAAAGACTGATAATACTAAATACTAGCCAGATTGAGGAAATAGGAGCTCTTATTGGTGGTAGACATGTCAGGTGGCTCCCTTCAAGAAGCCATCATACCAGGGCACCTCAGTGGGTTAAGCCTCTGCCTTTGGCTCAGGTCATGATCTCAGGGTCCTGGGATGAAGTCCTGCATCGGGCTCTCTGCTCAGCGGGGAGCCTGCTTCCCCCGCTTCCCCCCCCCCCCGCCTCCTCAGCCTGCCTCTCTGCCTACTTGTGATCCCTCCCCTCTGTCAAATAAATAAATAAAATCTTTAAAGGAAAAAAAAAAAAAAGCCATCATACCTTCAGTGGGTTGAGCATGCTCTTAGTTATCCTTTCATGTATTTTTCAGAATTTTGTTAAAAGTAAATATTATTCTTAAGATAGAAAAAAAAGAGAAAGAAAAATTAGAACATGGAGGAAAAGGGAGAGAAATGATAGAGATTAACATTATTAACATATAAGCTCCTAAAGATCAAGATCTCCATAAGGTTATTTGAAAACTCAAATAACATACAAAGTTTCTATCAGCTTAACGTATCACTATCATTAAGGACTGCTTCCTTCCTGTTCTGTAATTTTAAGTATTTTGCATTATATATGAGTACTCAATATGCACTATTTATTCTTAAGGAAAGTAGGCATTCGATAAATAGTTGACTAAATAAATGATGTGTAAACAGTGGGTAAATTATATAATCTTAATCTGTAACTCAGAGAAAGGTTGGAAAGAATTAGCATTATTCTAAGGAGATGCACTAAATAATTTTAGCAAATTCACAAAATACTGCATTCTTTTTTTCACGGTTATCTTGTTTCTTATAAAATAAAAAGTGTTGAAAGTCTTTAAAGTCAGCTACTAAAAATTAGCTGGATTACTATACAGATGGATTTAGAAAACAAAGTGCAAAATCTGAAACCTGTGCATTGGACGGTTCTGCTGTTAAAAAACATCAAGGTCAAATGCTCACCCTCCCCATGACCACTGAGCTGCAGTATTGAGACAGAAGCTGGGTCGTGCATAGTGAAGAACGCAAGTAGAAAACAGACAAAGATGCTCCCAGGAGTACATGTTGTTCTTCAGTGATCGTTGCCCACAGTTTCTTAATGTTCTCCATGAATTTTTGTGCAGTAGGTAGGATTCCCAAGAACACTTAAGAAACTTCTCCCCCGCAAATTCCGCAATGTACTGTAAGACTAAGCTTCAAAAGATGTGAGTGTTCCTTACTCCGATCACATTCAACCAACAAAGACCCTTAGAGTGCTCAGAATATTAATGAGTCTAATTAATGTTTACTTAACTCCTTCCCGTGGCCCAAAACACTAGGGGCCTACACACAAGAAGTAAAAGACAAAGACTGTCATGCCTGAGTCAGTTGAAAAGCACGTATGCAACACCTACTCTTCGTGAAGAGCTTATGAATTAATGAATGAGATAAAAAGAGAATGCCCAGGCTTGATTAGCCATATTACTGCCATGTACTTTTCGGAGGGAGAGGGACAAATTCCATGGATGCCAATGGTGGGATGCTCCTGACCCATATGCTATTCAAAAGAAAGTAGGAGGACTGAAATCTGGGGACTAAGAGATTAAACAAAATTGCAGAAGGGATAAAGGTAATACAAGAATGATTCAGTGGTGAGTGATTTTTTTTCCTCCTTGATAATGTTATTTCAACACCCACCTGCTATTCAGTAGTACCTTGGAAACTTGCATATAATGCATGGCTCACCAAAGACTGGAATTCAGAAATTAAGTATCTAACATGCTAAGTGATATGACTTCATTACAAGATAATCATTAAGGCAATAGTTGCAAGTTTAAGTCCAAAGCCTTATTGAATGGGAGATTGCCATTGGAATCCTGGACTTTCAGAGCTGGAGTGAATCTTACAGATCATCTGTCTCACCTATTCCCACTTCAAAAGGAGCTGAAAGCATTCTACTCAACACATCTTATCTCATTAAACTTGTTTATTCAACAAATATGTGAGCTCATCTTTATTGACCCATCTCCATCTACTCTAAGTGCTAGAGATGCACTAATAAACAAAATAGACGAAGTCCAGGACCTCAGGAAGCTTTTCTTTTAAGTTGGGGTGACCAGGTGAAATACATAGGTAAAACTGTGGTACGTTGCCCTGAGATAGAGCTAAGAAAAAAAAAAACCAGCAGAAGACATACATTGTGTATCCAAGTGAACAATCAGGCAGGCCATGAGGTACTCAGGACTACTCCCTCAGGTTTTTAAACAGAGAAAATAGATGAGATCACCTAACCGATGAGTATAGATAGAGAAGGCCAAGGACAGAGTGCTGGGACACTCCAACATTAAGATCAGAAGGAAGAGACACCAATAAGATGAATGAAGAAGGGGCCACAATAAAGTGGGATTAAAAACCAGTGTGTCCTGAAGCCAAGGGACAGAGTGGTCAAATGCATTAGATGCTGCTGTCAGGTCAGGACAAGAAGGAGGCAGAGGCGGCCAACAGATTGAGTGATGTTGGGAGGTCACTGAGGATCTTGAAGAGCACAGTTTCAGGGGAGCCATGAGGGTGGAAACACGACAGGAGTGAGTCCAAGACGGAAGAGAAAAGAAATAGGGACGCTGCTCTTCCAAGGAGGTTTGCTCTGAAGGGAAGGAGATAAATGGGGGAGTAGCTGCAAAGGGTCAACAGACAGGTTAGGATGGGCGTTGTTACCAACGTGTGACTTGATGGATTGAAACAAATTGCCCAAGCTACAAAATCTGTGTACGGTGAGAGCCAGATATTATGATCCCAGAGCTCATCTTCCTAACCTACACTCCACAGCAAAGGGACGAATGAAAGCCAGTCATTCACGTGCCCATCTATTTATGGGAACCAGCCCCAGCCTACACCAAGCACAGCCAAAGTTGTGAATCCATCGAGAGAACAAGCTATTTACAATTTCCCACGTGCTACCTCTCACATCTAGGGCCTTTTTGTGTTATTTTAATTGTAATTCTGAGGGAGGAAATGAGTTATGATTTTACTACAGATGTTAACTTCACATGGGTGAGAGTTCATGCCAGGCCTCCTGTTGCAGGGAAGCCCAGTCTTCTCATCCCGCAAGGATATTTGGTCATCTACTGCTTTGTGGCAAATTTTGTAGACTTTTTAATTTTATATTCTTCTTATTTTTATTTATTTTTTAAAGATTTTTAAAATTTATTTGTTTGAGAGAGCGCGCGCACACAAGCAGGGGGAGCGGCAGGCAGAGGGAGAGGGAGAAGCAGGCTCCCCGCTGAGCAGAGAGCCCCATGAGGGGCTCCATCGCAGGACCCTGGGATCATGACCTGAGCCCAAGGCAGACACTTAACCCACTGAGCCACCCAGGCGCCCCTATTCTTATTTTTAAAGTGAGCTCTGAATTGGAACAAAGAGTTCTCCCCTTATTTCTGTACCTAACGAGTTGGGTGACCAGTGGTCTTCACTCATTCTTCAAAGGTGACCATGTCCTCACCTGTGAAACAAGACAACTAGACAAGTTTGTCCCACTCTAAAACTACAGGGTACTGTGGGTGTATTTTGAAATTCCTCAACTCATTGGAATCAAGGACTGTGACCTTTAAGCTGAAAGCCCTGGGGCACAGGCGCCTGGTGGCAGGCCCTCAATAAATGTGTTTGGTCAACTGATAAGCGTGGTCTGGAATGTGGACACTCAATTAATATGCTTTGTTGCATATGCATTTTCCTTTTCATACTCAACACACTTGACTTGATCGTTCTGCTCTGTTTAAAATAAAAAGCAATGTGCTCCTTGTCAGTGCCTTCCCTTCCGGATACCAATCTCTAGGGACATCACTGATCACCACCTCTCCCTCCCCATCCGCCCCATTCCTAACTAGCCAGAAAAGCATTATAACTCCGCAACTTCAAAGTTTAAAGAATTCCTAAAAAATCACTTTAAACGTTTTGAGTCACAGTGTTCAGCAACCAAAGGAGCGAGGGGACCTGTTGAGAATCGCCCGGCTCTCTGTCCCCAACATGGATCACCCTCTAGGGGACCCCGCCGACCCCTCGAGTTCCCGCACCCTCCATCGCCCCGGAGCCTCTCAAGGCCAGAGCCCAGCACCCACGCCAGCACCGAGGAGGTCCGGCCCCTACCTGGCGGGTAATACCGGAGTAGGAGGCCCTTGAGCTTCATTTTCTCCTTCCCAGACCCCTGGTCAACGCTCTTCGTAGCCATGGAAACAGCCAAACAGCAGCTGTGCTTCGGCGCGCATGCGCGAGCGTCCAGGGCGCGGAGCTGGGCTTGCAGACTTCGGGGGTGCGGTCTGCCGCGCAGGCGACCCGTGGCGGGTTGGGGGGCGTCCGCTCCGGGAGGCGCGGCCAGGGAGCACGCCCTGCCCCTGCGGGTGCCCGCACCTGCCTGCTTGTTCGTAGGGGAGGGCGGGGGCTCCAGGGCGCGTCGCTGAAGAGAGCGCTGCCACCCTCGCTCCGTCTGCACGGTCGGTGCCTGGGCTGCGCAGGGACGGGGTCCCCTCCCGTTCTCTTCACAACGGGCGAAGCACTCTACGGAGTGCCGGCCGCGCACGCTGTGGCCTATTGAGTTTCCAAGGAGAGGGGACGGGAGAAAAGTCCCCTCCTGGTCACCATTCCGGGCCTCTCCTCATGCCCTGTCCTTGTTCCCACAAAAGAATTAGGACCACAATGCATCAGGCTACATTTCCTGAAGCTGTGGGGTGCACTGCGCTTGGTGCCTTACAAACCCGTAGCTGTAGAGATTGACAGAGGTTTGAGCGGTGCACCATTTCTTCCCGCCCCCTCTCACGGATGCAACAATCCAGCATCAGAAAAAGTGAGGACCCCCACCCACCCCCAACTAGTGAGCCACAGAGGCGGGACGGGAGGGCAGGTGCCTCAGAAGCCTGTCACCTGGAGTCTACAGGGTACTGTCCACCCAGGGTATATGGTTCCCCGACCTTTTTGTGGCGTATTCGGTTTCCTGCCAGAGTCGGTTCTTTGCCTGTAAAGTCCAGTTCCCGTGAGGAAGACGGTCCTGGAAGAATCCGTGGGGCCAGACTGTCCATTTCCTTTAAGGAATTTGACCTAAATTCCTAAGTCAGAATATCCCCAAAGGTAAGCACTTCCTCCGTGGTCTTCACAACTATGGGCCACGTCTCCTCATCGTCTCCATGCCAATTCTCCAAATTGACTCATTTATTTAACTTCAAGTTTTTAAATGCAAGCTTGCAAGAAAATTATTGTTAATCCTGTAAATTAGAATTTTGCCCAGTTGCCGATGAGGAGCAGTACGTAACTGTAAAAATAAATGCGATTTTTTAAATGCTATGGAATCACCCTATACTATTGCCTACAAGAGACTATGAACCAAAGACCTTCCAAAGACCTTCCCTACAAAACGGTAGGGAAGCATCATTAACTATTTGAAATTTTCAAGACAACCTAGCACCCAACTGAGCCTTTTTCTTCATGTCCTCAGAAGGCTGGGGAGATCATTGAAATGGGAGAGTCTCTGCATGGAAAAATTAAGCCTAATACAAATGAGAAGCACATAAAAATCCTAGCATCCCACACTTGAGAAACAGAAAAACAGATGAAATGTAAGATTCCTTCTAGCTCAAAGTTTCCCCTAATCATTAAGACTCTGGAAAAGGTTTAAGTGGGGAAGGGCGAAGGGATCATCTAGAGAAACAAGAAGTCTTGGGGCTCCAGAATGGCTTAGTCAGTTAGGTGTTGATTTCTGTCCAGGTTATGATCTCCAGGTCATGCATGATCTCAGGGTCATGGGACTGAGCCCTACCTTGGGCTCCTGCTCATAGGAAGTTGGCTTGAGATTCTCTCCCTGTCCCTCTGCCCCTCCCCCAGGTCTTTCACTCTCTCTCTCAAATGAAATAAATAAAGTCTTTAAAAAAAAAAAAAAAAGAACAAAGTCTTTAGTGGATTTTGTTTCCCCATTTATTGTTTATGCTTGTGACATTTTAAATGAGGCCTTTGAAAAAATAGTAACTACGATGGAGAAATCCAGTAGACACCATTTATTTAACCATTGGGATAGAAGTTAACATCCCCAATGTAGAGACAAACTGACATTCATAGCTCGTTATACAAGGCAATGATAAGGACATTCTTATCCTTCCAATGATAGGAATTCTCTGGAATTCCTAACCTGTCCCTTTAATCATGAGGAAACATCAGGGCAACCAAAGTTACAGAAATTGTACGAAATAACTGTCAAGCCAAGAAAAAAAAAAAAAAAAAGATTAAAGGCACTAAAGACATAGAACAATTAAATGCACTGAGTGATGCTGGGTCCTGAACCAGGAAGAAAATTATCTGTAAAGGACATGACTGGGACAAGTGAATGAGACATTGTAGTTTAGATTATATGGTATCTGTAGTGAGTTTCCTGATTTTGATCATTGTGCTGTGATTATATAAGACAATGTCTTTGTTCTTAGAAAAAATACACTGATTTCTTTAGAGATAGAGATAGTGGTTTTGAAAATCTTATATTTATGTGTAGGGGTGTGTGTGTGTGTGTTTGTGTGTGCGCGCGCACGTGTGCATGTGTGTGTTTGGATAGGTGGATGAATAAGAAACAATAAAGCCACTGAGAGAAAAATACTGAATCCAGCCTGGCACAGGACTCTTTTTAAGTTCCTTGTCCTACTCTTGCAACTTCTCCATAAGTTTGAAATTCTTACACAATAAAAAGTGGCCTTTGTTTTCCACAGAACAAGCCAGGCTTCATAATGTTCCAGGATATAGATAACAACCACGGAACCATCTGTCTCCACTTTTGTTAAGAGATCCCCAAGTTCAAGTTCACTCCCTGTTTCACCTCTAATTCTACCTCCATCTTCCTCTAGTTGAGACCAAGAGCCTCCACCACTGTTACCAATCTATCATCACCACTCCCTCCATTTCCAGGAGTTCCTGCACTTCCTAAGTGGCTCTTGTCTTTCTGTTCCAGGTAAAGGATTTCTCCTACTTCCATGAAGCAAACTTTAACAGGTTGTCCTTTTGCTTCTTAAAAAAAAAAAAAAAAAAAAAATTACAGCTCTGCAGCTTTTGACATCCTTCCTTTGGCTCCAAGAGTTTAAGCCAAGTTCTCCCACATAAGTTAGAGAACTTCCTCACCACCTTCACGTCCTATCCAGGGCCCTCTGTACCGACTCTGGGGCACAGACCTTTGGTGTTGGGGTCCCATCTTCCCAGACCCCATCCCCACTAGGGGTCAGCGCCCTCCTCTCTGTCTTTGCTTCAGAGTAATTTATCTGGATGTCAAAACATCCCGACTGTCCCAAAGTTCTCTCACATTTCCTCCCTAACACCTAGATAGTCTCTGCTGATGGGATTCCTAGTGTTCTGACTTGATAGCCCAGAATCCTGCCACAAGTATCCAGTGTAAGTCCCCTCAGTCCCCCCCTTTCGGGAGGCAATAGGCTTCTCTGCAAATGAAGTGGTGATCCAAAGAGAAGTAAGTGAAGTTCATGAGTGTGGACAGATTTCTCTTCTGGCCTTGGCTTACGTTGAGGTTAAAGCTATGCGTAATTGACTTACCATGTACTCATTCCTGGAAGGCACTGCATGAATCTCTCTCGACCTGAGTAAATGTCTGTTCCATGCTAATTCATGGCCAATAGCCATGAATGCTGTACAGAAATCTACAAAAACAAAACTTCATTGTTCAAGTGAAAGGTGCTCATCTTAGTGTCTGGCAGACTTGGTATGACTTCCTCACAGGGTTACTCTAGACACCTTCCTAAAAGTCATATCATACTCTCCATCAATTCTTGCATTCTGTAGTGATTTGACCCTTGACTCACTAGAGCAACAATCACCATTCATAATGGATTTGTATATATAAATGTAACATTTGACTCTGGGTTTCTTCCCACTGACACCTTCCTTGAGCAGCCAAAAGCTTAAAAAATTTAGTATCATTAACTTGACTCCCCCGAAGTAATTCTGTCTGGTGGATCGAAGCCACACTGGGTTTCTGTTCTCAGTGTGTCTCTGGACCAGCAGCATAGTCCCACCTGGGAACTTGCTGGAAATGTAAATTCTTACCACACCTTCCCGCCTATGAGATCAGAAATGCGGGTAGCGAATGCCCGACAATCCCTGTTTGAACAAGCTTTTCTGGTGATTCTGGTGAACAATAAAGTTGGAAAACCACTCAGTTGGTACAATATGTTACGATGGTGGGGCCAGGCCTGAGAGAAGGTGGGCGCTCTGCCCCTACCATCAGGCCTTTTATATATTCTGAAGTCTTCCCTGATTGTCAGGGACAGTACGCGGCTTGGTCACATCCGAGAATGTGAGTAGGACCCAGAAACAGTGTGGGAAGAAACTGGAATTCTCAACCTAATTGGGTTTCAGAGGCTCTGATGGGCTGAGAGACACCGGTGGATATCAGAGCGTGAAGGAAGGCTCCGGATGGGGGAATGTCTCCAAGCGGGAGAGGGAGACAAGGAGGGGAGAAGGACTCAGGGAGGGAGGCAGGAGTCAGCCTGGAGGATCTGGCTCAGCACCGAGGCAAGACTGATGGGCAGGAATGCAGTTCCAGAAGGACATGGTGGCTCCCATTTGACCCAGTTCCTCTGGGAAAGAGCCCTGGCATCAATGGGAACCTATAATCACTAGTCTCGGGGGCACCCAGTCCATAAGAAAGAGAGGCACAGTTGCTTCCTGGAAAGGAAGTACAGAGAATGAGATCTGAATCTTCAAAGACTACCGAGAGAGGTCTGCTGAGCCTCCCAGGCGGTGGGACCCCAGGACAGCCATCCCAGAGGGGCTGCATCCGGGCTTTTGAAACTTCTTCCCATTCCTGCCTCCACCTCCCTGAAGGACCTGTGGAGTACCTGATCTTATCTGGGACCGGAAAACCAGCAACACCAAGGGCCGCTAATTGATGCACTAAGCATATTTAGAGGGCCTGCCAGTGCTAGGCATGTTTCAGGTATAAAGGGTCTAATTCTGAAAACAATAATCCTCTCTCATTCCTAGAGAGGACCAGACTTCAGATGGGTTTGAAACTATTGTGTTTATGGGTGGGGGGCATGTCCCTAGGTAGGACTGCATTTACAGTCTCTGAGGTACTCCTACTGGGACCTGCAGGCCGCACTAACAGGACCACTGCAGTAGCTTCTGTCATGAAGAGCAGCATGCCTGACCTGAGACCTCGTTCGGCCATCTACCAGCCGTGGGCTCTTAGGCAAGGTCCCGAAGCCCTAAGGCTTCAGTTTCCTCATCGGAAAGATAAGAATGATCCCGGCATCCAGTTAATGGGGTTGTTATCTCCGAGTCTGGCTTGTTCAGAAACACTCTGCAAGTATCAAGGTTGATGAGGAGTGATAAGTGATTATTTTCCTAAGGTGGCTTGTTTGAAATTGAGGAAGGGCGTGTGCCCATTGCTCTCATCTAAATTGATAATCTAGATCCACAATTACTCTGATAACCCTGTATAAGCAATTTGGAGTCCTTTGTATGGTATCTGACAATAGATACACCTTTCAAGTTATGTTTGTATTAGTATAATTAGTATAAATAGTAAAACGAGCTTACATTCCTTAAGACATAACTACTTTGTCTGTAGATCCGAGTAGATTTGACTTCTTAAAGAAATGGCCCATGAGGACTTAGAAGGGGCAAGAGGGTTATAGATCTTAACAACACCTAGAGATTGTCCAAAGAAGACTAAAGCTGTGTAAGGACATGAGAATGTTCAAACGAGGGGAGCGGCCATGGACCTCACACCACCTTCCATGTCCGTGCCTGATACACAGTGGGTCCTCTATCAGTGTCTGATGCTTAAGAACTTGGAGGGTCCATGTGAAAGAGGAAGTAGCTGATTACGTGCAGAGAGAGGGCAGGGTTGAGAGAGCCGGATCCCCAGAGACAGATTTCGGCTCAGTACAAAGAACTTTGTACCCATGTGTCCAGTAATGGGCTAGGCTGTCTCAAAAAGTACTGAGGATTTCCCAGCACGGGAAGTGTTTTAGCTGAAACAATTTGACCAGCTGCCAGGATGACTGCAGAACACAGTGTTAATTGGATGAAAGCCAAAACTAGATAAGAAGTTTCGTCTCCCTCCTGATGCTGTAGTTCCTTCATTTTGTGCTGCCTGCGTGTTTTCACAAAGGAGTAACCCCAGGCTGGTGAATGACGGTAGCCTGGGAGTTGGAAGTTCCAGTCCCCGCCCTCCCATCAGTGATCTCTGAGCAAGTCACTTGTCCTCAGCTGGAGTTACTCATCGGCAAATCATCCTTCATTCCATTCAGTTCCAGCATAACACCGCCAACTTCTTCATGCTCTGGGCTTTCATTCTGTCATTCCTTCCACCTGATAAACACCCAGCTCATCTGCTCTAAAGTCGTACCAGGCTCCAATCACCTTCGCCACATGCTCAGTTCAGCTGTATGGGGTGGGTGTGGGTTTCGCATCAGGGCTAAGGCCATTCCTGCCTCAAGCTCCCATTCTCAGGACTGCACCTGGCCACTTTCCGGCAAATCCAGATCAATCCAGGGATTCCTCTGGAAGCCATTTCATCTTTAAAACCTCATTGCATTCGGGACTGTTATTTGCTTTGTCCTTTTCAAATGGAGTTTATTCTGAACATTTCATAGCCACTTATCATGTCTTGTGGAGAACGACCCAGAATTCTCAGTCATGGTTACCCTGGGTCCTGCCCGCCTACTTTGCAATCCCTCCCCCGCACTTGCCAGGGTGCTTCCCACCCCCTCCCTGCAGCCAGGAGCTGAGATGAGACCATGTCTTGCTCTGGACCCCAGCGGGACAGTGTGTGCCTCACGTCTGCTCTTTCTCCTCTAGGCCAGCATATCCTGGAAGGCTCTCTAGCTCTTTCTTCATTACCTCCCATGACCCATTCATGGGTCCTGAGAATTTTCAAATATCTAAATTCGCCAATTTGACCACAAGAAACAAGGGGGTTCCCTCTAATCCATAGAGGGCTGCCATTTCTTCCCGATTTCCATCCATTACAGTAAAGCAGGAACAAGGCTTGCTGGATTCTAGCATCATCTCACAGAAGGGTGGTCTCCTTCTTCTTCCTGGATCCAAAACACCAATGGAGTTCTCCGTAAGCCTTCCACATCTTGTAACAAACCGTTTCCATGTTTCTCCATCTACCCAGATGAAAGGGCCATTTTCTAAATATGCTGGTGAAGGGAGTTGGTTTGGAGTCAGTGCCCTGGTAACCCCCTGCCCCCCACCCAGACTTGGGAATCCCCCACAGGCAGGGAAACACCCAGCAAGTGCTTCACACAGAGCCAGGCTAGCACCCACCATGACTATACACAGATTATAAAAATGTTGTCACCTCTGGGCTGGAGAACTACAAATGACGCCCCTTCACCACTCTAGGGTTCCAGGGTGCCGGGGCTAGGCTCCCACAGCCGGCCAACCCAGGCTGGGTATGGGCTAGGTTTCTCTGCACTCCTCTTCCATGGCCAGGCTCAGTGTGCTGCCCAGACTGCCCGCAGTCCTCCGAGCATGCCCAAGGGAGGATTGATCCTTACAATGCTACCCACACAAAAGCCTTGACCCACCTAAACTTCCCCGTGTGGCTCACGCTAGGGAAGTACATTTGCCTGCAAGTTGCTTTTCCATGCAGAAGTGACGGGAGGCTGGCTGAGAGGAAGAGTTACATGATTAGGTTAGACTTGCCCGAGCCTCAAACTTTCGAAGCTGTTGACGACTGTGTGCTCTTTAGAAGAAGGCATCCTGGCCCAGAAAGGATGCAAAACTGGGTCAGAGGAGTTTGAAGTTGAATGCCAGTTCTGACGCCTAGAGCAGGGTCACTTTTAGAACTTCTGGATTCTTTCACTTGCAGCGAGAATAATAATAGTATCTGCCTCATGGGGTTCTTGTGCAGATTAATGATGGAAATATAAGGGAGTGTTCTTATGGCCCTTAAAGTCTCTGGGCACCTAAAATTGTTTTCCCTTAAATATCATCCTGCAGTGATCTGCTTCTACAACTAAACTCTCTAACTCTGCGAAGCATACATGCACAGAATAATTAGCTCGCTATTCAGAATAAAGACCACTTTGAGGGATTCTTACAATCCAGTTATTGTTATTTAGCTGCCTCCTTGGCAGTAGGGGACAGCAGTGTACATACGTTCTTTATGAGCCCGAATACCTGTTGCCTTCCAAAGTCCAGAGCCCAAGTCATTGGGCAAAGGAGTACACACTCTTAAAGCGTACGCTCCTTTCTTCTGGCTTCCAGAAACCCATCTTTGAAGACCATTCCCTGGATATACCAAAACAGTGCACAAGACTGATTCCTGTTTAAATAAATAATTTTATTTATTTATTTATTCCTGTAAAATAAATAATTTTGCATTTATTTCTTGAGGTTTTGTCATTTAAAGGTGTGTTTCTCTTTGCTTTGAAAGAATGTTCAATATTGGTGAGCTAGACTTAATTGTCTTCTATTGATTGTATTTAACTTTACTTATGTGTTAGTGCTATATTCTTAGCCGCAATTTAATATATTTAAGAGAAACAATCAATTATTAAATATATAATAAGACAACGATCATGCTACCTGATCTTAGGATCATGCTGTAAGAAATCAAAACATGTGGCTTGCACCGCAGTGCTAATGACACCCAAATATGCTAGCTATGATAACAATAATAATAATTAACATTGACAGAATGCTTACTCTGTGCCAGACACTGGGTTAAGTATATTACACAAAAGATGACCTGATTCAGTCTTCACAAAACCTCTAGAAAGTGAGGACTATTGTCCCCATTTTAAAAATGAGAAACTGAGACTCTGAGATTAAGCCTCCTTCTCTGACTGTATAGTCGTTTTTTTTTTTTTTTTTAAGATTTATTTATTTTAGGGAAGGGGTGTTGGGGAGAAGGGTCGGAAAGAGAGAGATAGAGAGAGTCATAAACAGACTCTCCACTGATCGGGGCTCGATCCTACAACCCTGAGATCATGACCTGAGCCAAAACCAAGAGTCAGGTTTAACCAATGGCATCACCCAGGCTCCCCTATGTACAGCTATTTAAAATAGTTATCTTATTTAACCGACTTTTTTGCTTTTTAGTCTACATTTTTTTATTTAAAAAGAAAACTAAAATTCCATTTTCTCTTGCTTTTCCTTTGAAGAATGTAACACCTTCCCCAAGAAGGAAGAACTACTTCCCAGAGATGGAGTTTGTGCTGACTCAAGATCTGGGGTCCCAGCAGGACTGTGATGCCTGACACACTCTAACATGACCACAGTGTGGCTCTCTGTCAGCCAGGACTGTGACTTCATGGGGATAATCATACTCCATGTATGGTGGCTAACAGGTGGCATTTCAAAATGGAAAAGGGAAAAAATCAAACTGCCCTCACTGTGTCTTGTTTGCAGTGGCAATATATGCAAAAATACTTTCAACAATAAAGAACTTGAGACCCATGGTGCTATAGCCATCATTGTTGTCATTCTTTTCCTCAGAGCTTAAATCCCCTGGACTGTCCAGCATCTCAGAGCATCAATATTTGTGGGTAATGGCCAGAAGGGGTAGCAGAACCCACATCTCTGTTCTATCATTAGTGGGGGGCCAGACCTTTACTCCTTCCCTTCTCTTTCTGTGACCCCACTCACACTCCCTTCTCTTTCAAAGGTTCTTTAGTTTTTCTCCTGCCTTTCTGATCTATTTCGCTCTCTTGTTGCAGTCCCACATTGCTGTCCCCAACCGGACCTATGTGTCAGCCTCCTTTCCCCATACCAGCTCGTTTTCCGACACTTTCAGCACTTGAAAGACTTCCCCTTCCTCTTCTTCTTCAAAGGGAATCAGCTGATAAGTCTTTGTATTTCCCAAACTCTCACATGGCCACTTTGGCAGGAAGGCTCACTCAGCTCTGTTTCATCCCCCTGGCAGGTGGCCTCATGCCTGCTGGAGCCTGCAGGTCACCTCTGAGCCGAGCCAGCTTCCATGGGGGGGGGGGGGGGCCTGACTTCCACCAAACAGGTGGCTCCTGTGCCATCTGGGAGCTGATCAGTGTCCTGCCCGGCAGGCATCGAAGCACCTGCTGCAGCTGCCAAGCTCCGCCCCTCAGTCATGCAAGCAGGGAGAGTTTTTCCGAAGCAGCTTTAATAGAGCTCCACATGAGGTCTCTCACTTCATGGGCGCTGGAAAGCAGAGTGCAGGCCACCCAAAATGCCCACAGTACTGCGTCCTCCACGGCCATCTGCTGTGGGCCAGTGTCCCGATCCCCTATTTTCTGACGGTGGCAGAGCTGGCCACACACTTGCTTCACCCACTCTGCAGGGGAGTTTCAACCTGCCTGAAGTCCCTGGTCAAAATCTGTTCTTCTAGCCCTCGAGGGACTTGGAAAACTTATCCCTGTTTTTAATCCCTTGAGTTCAAAATAAACTCCTGCCTGATCATTAATTGGAAAGAAAAGTGACTGGAGGCAACACACCCTCAAAGATAGGCATCTGGGAGTGGCTGTCTGACCAGGCTGCGGCAGTAACCACTGCAGGATGAAATACTGAGAGTCCATAGCACAGAGGGACTTTGGCCATCTGCCGCCTCTACTCATCTGCCCACCACCTGGCCCACGAGATGACGCTGGTTCGTTAGGTAATGACACCAGGCTGAGAAGACGCGGCAAGCAACAAGCTGCAGGTTACCCTGCCATGATCCATCTGTAAAGTGGTTCAAAGATAAATTCTGTTAAATATAAGGATCTGCCACCTTACAGATGTTTGTGCGAGACCAGCATTCTCAAGCTTGTCGGGATATCAGTTTCAAAGAGAAAAATAAGATGTTGCACCCTGCCCCCCACCCAGTTAAAAGGCAAAAACCCTTGTGGGACTATTAGGATGCTTTGAGTTCAAAGTCTCAACTCTAACGAGTAGCCTCTACTGCGGCTGACTTGGAGCAAGCCTGGCCAAAGGAGTGTTCTCAATTCCTCCCGCTGGAAACAGCGCCACCTCCTGGTGCTTAAGGGTCAAAGCATGTTCAGGATGACGTACAGAGAGCCTATGGACAGCCATGAAGGTAAAATCACTGGGCTTCAAAGCAAACCATGTCCTCTTTTTTAAGTACATCTTCTTTAGAAAGATAGTGCTTGGCTTGCTCGGGAGCCCTATCAGAGACTAAATCCCTGACCAAAAAACCAGCTGGCTTTGTAGATGGAGGTGCATAATACCTGGCTCGTCAAGCTTTAAGTCAGGAGGATCAAGCAGCACTCATGGGATCCAGCAGGAGCCCATCCTGAAGGCATAAATCAGTTGCATGAACAAAGTTTATACCCCAAGGGTGTCTGTATGGCTACACTGACGTTGTTTCTTCCACCCACACCTCTAGCCATGTGAGGAGCCCACCAGTAAACTGAGGAAGGCAAAAATTTAAGCATCATTTAAATGTGGCTTCATACATTAGAAGTGGACAGCTGCAAAGCTTCAGTTCCAGTTAGAAGTAACTCACAAGGACAGTGGGGAATGAAAATCCACGTTCAGGACAGGACTTGAAACAGCTCATCTCAAAGTCTATTTGGCAACCGGGCGGGAAGGAGGGCCTGGTATGTGAGCAACCACAATAACTAGGAAGAAGGTTCAGGGAATTGGAAAGAAAATCCTGGAGTTTGGTGACAAGGAAGTCTAGAGAAGACGAAGGTAGAGATGGGCATCTCAGAACGGGGCCAGAGTATGAGAATATTTGTTATGTCCACATGAGTGCTTACCAAAGACACAGCTCCCCCCGCCCACCCCCAGAGTGAAGGGTCTTGGCAATCAAGAACAAAACAAAGTAAACCCACTCTGGAGCTGTCAGTCCGTCTCCTGCCCACCAACTCCACTTTTGGCTTCATGGGCAATGAGTGAAGTAGAGACAGAAATGAAGGTAAGACATGGCCCAGACAGGATTTCTTCTCACTGCTGGCTGGCCTGCCTGCTGCCCGTTGAGTGTCCCCATCACCCACAGCAGCGAGCAACCTTGAATCCCATTTGTGTACCATAACCCGAGGACCTGGTGACACCATCAGAAGGTTAATTAGAGTGAAACTTCTTACCGCAGAGGGCAGGAAAGTGGAAAAGACACTCATGCAGGATAAGCAATCTTCTCTCCCTCCTGCAACACAATCTGACGTATGCTTTGCTGAACACGGCATGGGGCCCTCTCTCTCCATCACTGAATTCATAGGCTGAAATCCTCATGCCCAAGGGGATGATATTCAGACAGGAGGCCTTTGGGAGGTGATTAGATCATGAGGGTGGAGCCCTCATGAACAAGATTAATGCACTTACAAAAAGAGGCCTGAGAGAGTCCCTAACCCTCTTCCCCACAGGAGAATACAGCAAGGGGCCCTCTGTGACCTGAAAGGGGGTTCTCATCTGATCAAGCTGGCACTCTGATCTTGGACTTCCAGACCCCAGAAATAAATAAATAAATAAATAAATAAATAAAACGAGAAATAAATTTTTACTTGTACAAGCTGCCCAGTTGTGGTATTTTGTTATAGTAGCCTGAACAGACTAAAATATCATCATGTTAGCTAACAGTGTTGCTTCTGAGCCAAAAATCTTGTCCATGCACAAGAATTGAGGCAGTTAAAGCATTCCCTCCTCTTAACCACAGCTTCACCACCTGGAAGCAACTGGCGTGGGGGCATTCAGTTCCAGCACCAGGTGGAAAGCAACGCTGGGTTAGATTAGGGTGTGTTGTTCCTGATAATGGTTATCCGCTCTGAACCACCAATGTACTGGATACTGATTCTCCCATAGTCAGAATGTATTATTCTGAAATGGAAATGAGCATGGCATCTCCTAACATCCCATTTTATTAAAGTTCTCTCAACATCTTTTGAGTTGTTATTCTACTGGTTTAGAAGTCTGAGATCCCAAGGACAAAAGGATTCCACCATTGGAATAACTATGGCCAACTATATAGATATTGAAATAACTATGGAAAACTATGGCCAAGAACTGCCTTCTGACCCTTTTGGGTTCCTTGTGTCCCTGGATAAACAGGTCAAAGAAAAAGAGGGTTGCCCCATTGGCTATCAAGGGGAAATGGAGTTCCTGTTAAGTCAGTCAAACAATGGGAGAACATTCTGCTAACCAAGCAGCCCTGTGGAAATTCTCTATACCACACCTCGTCAGGTGGTAAAAGTCAATGGATGACCATGAGAACCCATATAACCAGGACCTCCCTAAGATCTATGCCCTTCAAGAATGAAGTTTCAGTTCCTGCTTGAATAAAGAAACCTAACCTAGGGGCTGGCTGGAGGCAAAGGGAGCCCAGAACTGGAAGTGGAGTTAGAAAGGTAGAAATAACAAATAATGAACAAAGCCACAGGATCGGTTGCAGAAATGAGCACTGCGGCAGGCAGAGGGCTCCTGCCCTCCCTGCTGTGTCGTAGCTTCCTCCTCCCTCCCTTTTCCGACTATTTTACAGAGGGCTTGGTTGTAATGTTGCTGGTGGGTTATAGTAAAGCAACAGAGGCTGAGCCTGAACTGAAAGATGAAAGACATCACCCAGAGATGATTGGTGATGCTGGGTAACATTGTGGGGAGGGCTTCTCCATTTTGGGGAATGGTCTCACGACAACAATGAGGGCATTTTTTGTTGCTGTGCTGTGGTTTGAAAGTTTACGTGCGGGAAGAAGGGTATTTGTGGGTGTTGAGTAGCCAAAAGTGTGGTCTATGGCAAAGCATTGGCTACAGGCTCCTTCTAGTCCATTCCAAACCCCTTGGGTTGAATCAGGCCTTACTGCAAACTGGAGGCTGTTCTGGAAACCAAGACTGCATCTCCCAGACATCCTTCTAGGACACATTTCCTATGTGACCGCACCACCCTAGCCCTCTTTCAAAAAGAATGGGGGAAAGGGTGTTTAAACTCTGACAAGGGCTCTGTTCTCTGCTGCAATAGAAAGATCAGAGAGCTGTTAGAGCCACAGGACTGGGAGCTTGAATCCCTGCTTGACTCCCCAGACCTGACTTTCCCAGAGCTCAGCCTCAGCATCCCGTGTGTATAATGCTAACCCCTCCCTGGAAGGATTGTCGTGAGAAATAAGTGAGATCATGAGTGTAAACCACCGAATATAGTACCTGGCACACATCACCGAGTGTGGTTCCTCATCCCTTAACAACTGACAGATCTGTTTGGCAGTTTGGCAGCTGGTTATATCTTTTCCAGAAATATAATGAGTAAAAAATGTGTAACATTATAGGAACGGTAAGCAAAGAATTTGTGATATTATCTAACAGGGCATAGAGCCAGGGGAAAGATTATAGCAGTCTGATTTTCTTTTTAGAGGTAGAAAGTTATCTGGGCAAAAGCCCCCTTTAGAACACAGGCCTAATTTCCCATTAAAACTTCTGGACTACGTCTCGGCCTCAACCAGATATGTTCGTTAAGTAGTTACTGATGGTAGAACTGGGTTCTCATGTGACCCCCTACTTCCTCTACCATCTTGATTTATTTCTCTGTTGGAGCAGAAAGTGCTATTTAATATGTAGCAATTGCCGAGAGTGATCTTTTTTTAGTCCTTTCCAAGTGAAAGTTCCTAAAATATGTTGTTATGTGCTCTCCATTTTCATGTTAAAGCAGAACTATTTGAAATGCTTGCTCTCAGAATTCACTCACAGTGTTAACCTCCACAGGTGAAAAGAACAAAAATTCAAACTGCCTTTCTTCACCGTGGAAACCACCACTTTTGAAACAATGAGGTGAAGTTAGCTTTAAGGACTTTCTGTCCTACCTATGTTATTGTTTTAGAAATGTGGGTACCTGATCAACCACAGCAGAACAAGAAAGCCATTCACTGTTGAGGAACAAAACATAGAATACGTGATATATTGATAGTGTAACCTGCTCGGTACTTCCCATACGCAAGGCGGAGACAGGAAGTTCACCTTTGAGAATTGGCTGAGAGGAGAGAAGAAATCTATTTTCTCTTTTATTTCAATATTTCAATCCTTCTAATGTAACTGAAAATATAAAAATGATGAGCAGATATTTTTATATATGCCCATATAAATATAATGCTTAAGTATTGTTTAATATGGGTACTAATTTCACCCATTTATTAGTGGGTGATAAGAAGGAGGTAAAGGGAAGAATAGGGGACAAAAGAGAGAGAAAAGTCACAGAGACAGATGGTTAATGACAAGGAAAGAGGAGGCATTAAAAATAGGCCAAGAAGAAGGGAAATACATAGGACACATGAACAAAGAGAGAGGAAGAGGGAAAGGGAAAGAGGGGGAGAGGTTGCCTCTAAAATATAAAAGGAAACATCGTGCGAATTAATCTGAATCTGAATTCTAGGTCTTGGGAGCAAGTGATCATGCGTACAGGCATGAAACTGTCCATGTTCTTTCCTCTCTACTTGCCCAGTCTGAGGGTCACCACCGCATCCCTCATGTCAAGCCCAAGGACAATAAACTGTTGTTCACCAGTTAAATGAGGATCAGGAATCATCACAGAAGGTCACTTGCAAAGACCTTGAAAGGTACCCCCATTCCCAGGCATGGTTCAGCCTACCTTGGTTCTTTCCAGGAATAAGTAATTCACTTCTCAAGGCGGTCAGAGATAGCTTTGTTCTAATGGGATAAACCCGTAGTCTGTATCCGCCTGCAGTCCAGTCCTGGAAACCAGATTCAGAGGAACTAATCAATCTTCTTCAAGACATCCCACAGCAGCTGGCGCTCTGTGCCCTTCAAGGTCACCGTGAAACCCTGCTGGTTCCTCATACCCTCTTCTCTTCTCCTTTTCCAAGTATGGCTCATTCTCTGCACATGGTGTAAACAACACAAAGGAAAGGGGCTGCCACCTCCCTCATTCTAGAGACCCCAAGTCTGATGCTGTACCGTTAATTCAGATGACTTTCTTTGGGCAGCCACGGGGTAATAGGAACAGTTCACCATGGAGAGCAGTCTAGTTTGCATGCCTTACACTGCATAATGGTTTCCTTCCCCTTCTGTGGGCGCAAAGCTCAGGGAAATTATCCAAACAGAGTAAGGACATTTGTCTTTGTCTCAGCCTCTGCTGACTTCATGCACCAATTCTCTTTCCCACCAGGGATGCTCCCACCTTCTCTCCCTTCCACATCGGCCCTTCACAAGGGGTCCCCTGGACGCGCGCTCATTGCCAAGGTGTTACAAGCCTTTACAATCATTGCCCTCTTTAACCATCTGCCACCCCCCAACTTTTTCCCTGCCGAACATCCTCCTCCTCAGAGCCTTCTGGAGAAGAGGGCAAGTGTGGAGCCACACTGCCTCATGACTCAGCTGCGTGAATCCAGGCAACAGAATTAACCTTCATCCTCTCTCTTGTAAAACAAGGAAAACAATAGTGCCAACCTACTGGCATCCTTGGGAGATGTAGGAATACATGTAAACCCCTAGAACAGGACTGGGCACTCGGGAAGTATTCAGAACGCGTTAACTTCTATTACAAGGCTTACTCTGGTTCTGCCTCCTAAAAAAGCCCACATGATTTATAAAATCACAATAAGGAGTAGCTGGCTATCATCTACATGTGTCATGTGTGGAGTTCCTTAATATTGGGCTCATGAAATGGTATGCAAAATTATGTGGATACAAGCATTTTTCCCCTGTTGTTCTCAACTCTGGCAGCAAATTAGAATAATCTGGAAAGCTCTTAAAATCTATGGATGCCCAGGCTCCCTCCTGCACCGGATATTCTGATATGAGTGCTCTGAGGTATGGCTCAGGCATTGCTCCCTAAGTAAACATACTTATGGGCATCAGTGAGAATCATGGATGCATATAGTAAGCTCCTTAATTAGAATGGGCACCAGATCATTCTGCAGTTTAAAAATCAACAGCAAAACAAAACCATATGTCAAACATATCCTTTCCAAAATTTTTGATCCCATAGGTCTGAAGTGGAACCAAGTGCCTGAATATTTCTAAAACTGTAGAGGCGATTCTTATACACTCTGGAGAACCACTGGCCAAAAAAGTTTCCACAGATTTCGAAATGTCATAAAGAAAGGTTAGCTCCCAAACAGAAGTCCAAGATGTGGTTTCTGTTGGGGAAGAGGTTTTCCCCTGTCCAGACCTATATGGGGACCCAGAAGCTTGCATTCAGCTCCCTGGTGGCCAGCCCTAGGTGGAAGGGGTCACCAGGATGGGAGGGACCCCTGGAGACTCTGGCTCTTTCTTTCCCAATATGGCAAATCATCAAGCAGAGCTGCTTTCATCACTGAGAATATGAAAAATCAGGAGAAATGACTGGAGCCATGAATCCAGGATATTTTAGATGGAGAGAGATCGCCTGAAGAAAGTTGTTTCTATTTCTGTCAACATATGCATCTGAGAACAGATTTTCAGCAATAACTGATAAACATTAAGTCCAGGAAGAAGTAGGATATTGTCACCTCATTTCACACCACTTCAAATATAAATGTGCAAATTGACAAGCTTGTATAAAAGAAAAATACACTCCAAGTAAAATAAACTGCTGTGTTGTTCTTTATTTTTTTGTACCTACATGCTGTCATATATTTTATCTTCAAAGAGACATTTAGGTATCCACAGAACTTTACTTCTTGTGCTTTCTTAAGATGAGTTTCCATTACTCTGAAATTATTCTTCCCATATTTATGATGTGAAAATATCCTTTATAAAATGAAATTACAGCCTTTTTACTTGGTCATTAGTCTAATGATTTTGTTTTGAAAAATAAAGACTTGGTAACTCTGACAGTCAACACCCCTTCACTGTGAATCCCCCACTTTTTTTTTTTTTTTTTAAGACCAATCTGTGAAATCCCAGAGTCTGGGAAACCAGTGGTTTCTACAAAGTGCTCTTCAAAGTATTTAAATAGTATTCAAGTATACAAAGTATACAGAGCCCTGAAACAATATACAAATAGTGGGTGTGGGGTGGGGCTCTTAACAAGTGTCCCAGATGGTTTTTGCCTATGGAAACCTGACAAACAAACTAGAGATACTGCATTTTCATTTTATTTTTTAAAGATTTATTCATTTATTTGAGAGAGACAGAGAGCCTGTGAGCAGGCAGGGGGACAAGGAGGAAGAAAGAGAGGAATTAGAGAGAATCTCAAGCAGAATCCCTGCTGAGCAGGGAGCCCAGCACAGAGCTTGATTCCCATGACCCTGAGATCATGACCTAAGCCCAAATCAAGACTCAGACATTTAAGCCACCCAGGCTCCCTTGAGATACTGCATTTTTAAAAAAGGAAATTTCTTTACCCAAATCGATCCAAAACTAGTGACACACCATAATGAAGGAGGGACAAAATGATTAAATTTGGGGGAGGAGTAGGTGAGGACTAGTGAATCTGAACAGCGCTCCTTTGGAATAAATAATGAACAAAAATTGGGAAGAATATGTTGGATAAATGATGGAGGGATGAATGGGTGGGTGCATGGATGGATGCATGGATGGATGCATGGATGGATGCATGGATGGATGGATGGATGGATGGATGGAGAAAAAAATGGGGGCTAGAAACAGGAAGACTGGAAAGATTTTGGAAGAGGGAGACCATGAGATGAAGAGGAAGAGGACAAGAAATATATGAGATTGTGTAGAGAGCATGGAGGAAAGAACACTGAGAGCTACTCTCCAAGTGAATTAAATGGTCCTCATGTCCTCAGTTTCCTCATCTGAAAACAAGTAAATTAGTTCCATTACCACTAATATACTCCCAGTGCTGGCATTCTCTGTGTCTAAGGGGTAGACAAGGAAGGCAGAAAAGGAAGAAAAACAGAGGAAAAGAGTTTCAGTAGTTCCAGAGTGTTAGGCTACGTATTAATCCCTGTAACTAATTACCACACCCCGGTGACTTAAAACATAAATTTACTTCCTTACTGTTGTGAAAGCCAGAGTCCTGAAATCAAGGCAGGCCTCATGCCAGCTTTGATTCAGAGACATGGGCTCCTTTCATGTTTTGGCTCTACATTCTTCTATTTGAGACTCCCAAGACTGCCTTGGAGATACGGTGGTCAGATTTAGCACAGAAAAATACAAAATGTTATTATTAATTTTGAATATCAGATAAACAGCACATAATATTTTTAGTGTAAGTATTCTCCAAATATTGCATGGAACATAATAATGCTAAAATAGGTTGCTTATCCAAAATTCGAAATTAAGTGGTTGGCCTCTATTTTATCTGGCAACCTTCCTTGGGTGATCATACCCGTTTCAACCAGGCAGATGGGAAAATGAGTGGATATTCATGCTCCCAGGGGAGTTTATGGTCCGGGTCAAGATGAAAATTCATCAGTAAGCAGCTTCCTACACTAGACCTACACTCAGACCAGTTTCTTCCCCATCATTCTTCCAGAGGCTCTGGTCCCTTCTAACCTGTTTCAAGTAACAAATCTGAACATATTACCAATCTTTATAGTCCTCATAAACTCCTTCATGTTGCCTGGGAGTCCCTGCCCCCAACTTACTCTATAGACTCACTTCTCCTCACTTCTCACTCACTTCTCCTCAATTCCCTAACCCCCCTCACACAGTCTTCCTTCAGCCCCTCATAGAAATCTCTGAGCCCAAATGGGGTTAATTGGCACTTCCAAGATCACTCAGAAAAGGAGAAATGTCACATCAGAAAGTTGAATGTCTTCTAAGTTAACACCAGGGCCACGCCAGGAGGGTCTGTGAATAAGTCCTCTTACTATCTTGTGAATTTCCAGTTTCTTTCCAATTCTCTACGGTTTCAGAGTCTAGGGTCTGTGACTGGCTCCAGCAGTTTTAATGAGCATCTCCAAAAAGTTAGAAATGTAAAAAAATGTTAAATAGTGCAAAATATGAATTTGTTGAAGGGAGGGTGGTTTTTTAGGCTTCCGCTTAAAAAAAAGAAAACTAGTCTGACCCACTTTTCAACTAGGTCAAGATGTGGTAGACTGAGTTAAATCATGAAAGGCATAAATTACCCTAGAGCAGAGGAAGATTTTTGTGAGGTCACTTCCTAGCTGCTCCTTTAACTTGAGTGGAACTTGCCTTTCCAGTTGAAGGAGTGTCATGCCCCCAGGAAAAGTGAACTCATGATTTTCCCATCCTCCTCCCAACGGTGATGACGATCCCCATTCCCTCTGGTTTTAATGACTTGGAGTGACCTCAAATGGTTGGCTTTGTGATGTATTTCATTTTTCTTCTTTTCTGTCTCCTTTTTCCTTTTTTTCTTAGCAAAGTAAGAAGTAAGGACACTAGAAACTTAGAAAAATCTAACCACTTTCATTCTTTTTTCCTTCTATATTTTCTCTAGTGTCATGACTCATATTTTTGGTCCCATTTGCCTGATGGTTTCCTTCAGCATCTACAAAGGAGTAAATTAAGCAGATTTTTGTGACCATTCTTGCTTTTTTTTTTTTTCTAAAGGTTTTTCCATTACTTGGTTTTGTTGATCGTTGAAATATGAGCCCCCTTGATTTCCTATAAATGTTTGTTCTTTTAAAAAATAAGCCTCATTTTATTTTTGCTCCTTTTAATTTTCTCATTCCCATTAGCCATGTCTGATCAATTTCTCTTCTTTTCTGTTAAAACTTGGTTTCTCAATTCTCTTTCATGTGTCTTTCTTCCCCTTCCTGCATCTGAGAACAAATCAGGCTTATCAACCCTCCCGTCTCTCACCGTAGGCATTCCTTATACCTTTAGATTTTATTCCTTTCAAATACTTTCCCTCAAATTTCCTCCTGACTCATTCCCTACCTTCTTTTCTCCTTTTATCTCCTTTGTATCATTTTCCCTTCTAAGTTTTCATTTAAAAAGTTTCCTCTTTTTTTAGGTCTTTCTGTTCTTGCTTCATAACAAGAATGTCCTTGCTTCAAAAAAAAAAAAAAAAAAAAAAAAAAACTCCAATAAATCTCCTGAACACAAGCAGGACATCTGGCCTCTGACCTGCCTTACCAGCCCTTCTTATGCTCTCACCCACAAACCTGGGGTGCTGGCCCATCACTTACCCTCCTGGAGCAGTCTTATTCTGTCTACAATGTTTCTTCTTTTCTCTAAGTATCTTCTGCTGCTCTTCCAACACAACTTCTCCCAACTTTCCTAGCCTGGTTAGTCAAATGTCATCTCTGCTTCTATTACCTCATGAATTTAACCTCCTTATCAATAAAAATTCAAGGTGAGATTATAAATTGACCTGTTTTTTTTTTTAATGTATTTTAAAAATCTTTAAAAAAGGTATGGGGCGCCTGAGTGACTCAGTCAGTTGAGCATCTGCCCTCAGCTTGGGTTATGATCTCAGGGTACTGGGATAGAGCCCCACATCGGGCTCCCTGCTTCTCCCTCTGCCCCTCCCTCGCTCATACTTTTTTTTCTCTCTCTCTCTGAAAAAGAAGAAATGTCAGATATAACAACATGAAAAGAATGCACAAAACAAATATACAATATATTGAATAATTATTTTTTAAAAACCTGGGTCTGTACTCCCCCAAACTTGATGTATCCTTTTGTGTCACACACACACATGGCTTCCTCCCTCCTGAAAATAACTGTTATTCTTGCCCTAAATGCTAATCACTCCCTCACACTTCATTAGAGTTTTACCACCTGTCTATGCCTCCTTAAACAACAAAGTTTCATTTTTCCTGATTTCGAATTTTATAGAAATGGGATCACTCCCATGGAAGGAACACGCAGATCTCTCTCTTTTGTCTTCTTTCTTGCATTCAGGCGGTGTTTAAGATTTCAGACTATGGTGTTTAGGTGTAGCTTGCTTATTTTCCCTGCTCTCCAGATTTCAGTCCCATGAGACATTCCACAATTTATTCATTATAAAGTCGGTGAACCCATCTGGAGCTACTGTAAACACGGTTGCTGAAAACATTCTTGGACAAGAAGCCTGGCACATGTGTGCCTGCATTTCTCCAGGTCAGGAATGAGAAAGAACTGCTGAGTCACGGAGCATACTTGGGCTCAGCTTTGGTAGGAAATACCAAACTATCTTCCCAAGAGGTGGTAACAGTTTACATTCCCACTGGCCATCTATGGGAATTCTTTTTGATTCAGAGCCGCGCCTTCTTTACCCATCTGATGGGCAAGGATGGGCATTTTTCATCTCTCAATGCCCCGAGCTACCCAAATGACTGGTTTATAGAATATGTTCCCATGCATGTATTAATTCATAAAATTCCCTTATGCTCATGATTCATTACAGACTTATTCTGTGTCTGAAAATTTTCCAAGGATCTACCTTAGGAGAACTTGGGTCAAGTGTGCACAGATGACACCTACTCTGATAATTTATTTTCTTTGACATGTAACAAGCTTTGCTCCACTGATACTGCTGGTAGATGGGATGAAGCTTGTATAAGCCTTTGTGCTGAGCAGGTGGAAGCAAGCTGTGGTACACATCCCATGCCAGTGCCGTTAGCCCTAAGATAAAGGACTGGCAGCACCCACTGAGTCTCCACATTCCTGAGCTCAGGAGGGGCCTTTCCATCCCGCCTTTCCATTCCAGCAGTTCTGGGATCAAGAGATCTGGGCTTTCCAGGGACTTTCTGTGGAGTTCTGCTACCACTTGAGGCAAGATGCAAACAGAAGAGTTTGTTTCTACCTATATCATGAGGCCCCTCCTGAAGCTCCCATCCTTCCTGTCAATTAATAGATGCCCACCAGTACATTTTCTACAATCACAAGGTTTTTTGTTGTGTTTTTTTTTTAATTCAACTAGCCAACATATAGTACAAGTCTTTTTGGACTGGTTTTTTTAATTAAAAGATGCAAATGGAGACACATGGGACCAGACCTGACACTGTGTCTTCATACTTCTCTGGAGATCAAATACTGGAGAGGTGGTAGAAGTGAGATGGAGTGAAGTTTCACATGTTAAAGAATTGCCATCATAAACGTATGTTCAGGGATTTCATTTTAATGCCCGTGAAGTATTGCTAGTAAAAATTTCCCCGTTTAAAAACAAATGTCTCCTTTAATTTAGATGTTAACTGAATGCATGAGTTAATGCTCTATAATTTTTTAAATGATTTTTGGTTAGGGCATCTATGAGAAGCCAGTTTAAAATTCTCATTTTCAAATCTCTCCCACTTTTAATATCTCCTCTATTGGACAATAAGGGTTTGAAAATATTCTTCAAGTTGAATGTTAAGTACATGTCTAGCAGAGAAGTAACTGCAGATCTTCCTCAAGAGTTGGTAGGAGGGGGGTCAGGGTGGCTCAGTCAGTTAAGCATCTGCCTTTGTCTCAGGTCATGATCCCCGGGTCCTGGGATCCAGCCACATCAGGCTCTCATCTTAGTGGGGCATCTGCTTCTCCCTCTCCCTCAGCTGCTCCCACTGCTTATGCTCACTCTCTGTCTCTGTCTCTCTGTCTCTCTCAAATAAATAAATTTTTTAAAAAGTTGATTTGTGAATTGCTGTACCACTCTCAGAAAATGATGTTTGAGATACGTGAAAAGAAAGACTCTCAAGACTTCTACCTGTCCCATTATTTGCCCCTCCTACTTCATCAAGTTTCCTCTTAATTGATGAACACATCCTTCTTACTGGATTATAGTTAAGAGTCAATGGGACAAAAAAGAGATCAAAGCGTAACGCAAAATGATCACGTTTGTCCTCATGGCCAACCATACTGTTTTCTTAAACCAGACTGTTTTCTTAAAGTCAAGAACAAGCAACTTTTTGCAAGAAGGTGATGTCATCACTAAGGGGGAAAGCACATGGTCAAATGGGAGGGGCATTGCAGAAAAGAAAGCACTGGGATGGAAATCTCATAGTACACATTCTAGAAGCTTCTTGGTATATACTTGGACAAGCTCCCTACTCCTCATTTTCTATACTTTTAAAAGGTGTTAAATTAAGTAATACCTAAAATCACACACAGACTTTAGTTTCTGTGATGAATTGATACTGAAGCCCCAAAATTAATAAAAAAATAAAACCTTTTTAAAAATCAGGATAAGGGGGCCCCTGCGTGGCTCAGTGGGTTAAGCCTCTGCCTTCAGTTCAGGTCATGATTTCAGGGTCCTGGGATAGAGCCCCGCATTGAGCTCTCTACTCCGCAGGGAGCCTGCTTCCCCCTCTCTCTCTGCCTGCCTCTCTACCTGCTTGTGATCTCTGTCTGTCAAACAAATAATAAATAAAATCAAGATAAGATCATAATATTTACAAACTCAAAATATGAAACTATACCAGGATAACAAAATCCACTGCACAATTACTGGAATAACTTATAACAACATTAAAGACTGACAAGGTTGTGGAAGTCTCCTACATGGTTGGTGGCATTTTAAAATGTTACAACCATTTCAGAAAAAAATATGGTAGTTTCTTATAAAGTTAATAAACATTTAGCCTCTGATCCAGAATTCCACTCCTACTTATCTTATCCAAGATAAATGAAAATGTATGCCCACTAAAAAACTTTACAAGAATATTCATAGAAGCTTTCTTTGTAAAAACTCCACACCGGGAACAGCTTAGATGTCCATCAATAGGGAAATTGAATGAACAAATGTGGTGTATCTATACAAAGGAATATTACTCAGTAATAAAAAAATAAATACAGTATTAATACATACTTCAATATGGAAGAATCTCAAAACTTTTCAAAGTAAAACAAATTAAACACAGAAGAGAATACAACTTGATCACAGTTTAGATTCTTTAAACGTATCCATTTGTCAAAACCCATGGAATGATACATTTAAGATTTGTGCATTTTTTAAAAAGATTTTTTTTTATTTGACAGAGAGAGAGAGATCACAAGTAGGCAGAGAGGCAGGCAGAGAGTGGGGGAAGCAGGCTCCCTGTCGAGCAGAGAGCCCGATGAGGGGCTCAATCCCAGGACCCTGAGACCATGACCTGAGCCAAAGCAGAGGCTTAACCCACTGAGCCACCCCAGGCACCCCTAAGATTTGTGCATTTTGTTTTATGTAAGTTGGCTTAAAGAATTGGAGTAGTGGAAACAAATATCAAACCATAGTTCTTGATATGCAGACTGAAATGGTTGGGAGTGGAGTGTACTAATGCCTGCAAGTTATTTTAAATGCATCAAAATATGTCAGATTAATGGATGGAGACGGACAAATAGTGTTAAATGTTAATCATGATATCTAGTTAGTGGGTATATGGGTGTTCACGGTACAATTGTTTCAACTTTTCTACGTGTTTGAAGAACCTTATAATAAAATGTTTGAGAAAGAAATCAAAAAAAAAAAGGGAAGAGGAAACAATGCACTTAATCGTTTGTCAAATTGATAACAACACAGAAGAAAATATTTATTTGAAGTGATTTTGAACATAGCAGTCTATGTAAACTTAGTAGGATATATTCTATATAGACCTAAAAAAAATACAAATTTCCCTTTATTGGTTTTATTGTTAATAACAACACTGCTACTATTTTGAAACTATTTCATATATACTGTAAGATAAAGCAAGTAAATATGCTGTCATTATCAGGAGCCAAGAGTGACAATGCAAAAAGAGAGACCAAAACTAAAATCCAAGAAGTTAAGTAAAAACTCTGTAATATTAATTACAATGGCAAAATGTAATACTTAATTGAAAATCTCAATGGGAACTCATATATTTTTAGAAATATATTCCCTGGTTCTTTTCCCCTGGGAGATGTTCAAAGCAGGGCACCTCGTGACAATCAGTACCTTAGAACAAAGATCGTGCTTTCTATAGACTCCTCCTATATGCCCAGACTTAACTATGAGTTCTTGGAGAAATAGCAGATTCCAGTTTTGAGGGAGAGAAAGTGCAAAAAATGCCTGGGACATCTTGTGCTGAAAGTAGGGAATGTTCAAAGATCAGTGGGTGCATATAAAACACACAGGGGCCAAATTTTAGGACTATGGGATCCAAAAATACTAAATGATTGAGACACATTGAATAAATAAACATCCACACTACTGACAGTTATCTATCATACCAAAACATTATTCTGGATATTAATACCTTTTTAGGAAAATCTTCCCAAAGTGCTGAGGAATAGCTCTTCTTCACAGAGGAATTCCAGCCAAAAATATAGAAGGAATAATGGGAGAATTACAACCACCAAAGAAATAATTCATGAAGGATCATCACTGGATGTAAAACTACTCTGTAAATTACACTGGGGATACTGACATGACATGAATCAGAAGTGTCACTTCACAAACTGCCTACTCTTTACAAAGAGATACCTCCTTTATAAGAGAGAGATGTCTGTCACCATCTGAGCCAAGTGACCAAATTAGCATCACTAATTGTGGACTAACTGGCATTGTGTGCATTGTGAAGGGAAGCACGTGACATTAACCTCACCTATGAAATCAGGGCAGAAAATTTTACCTGAATCTGATCAGCTCTTAGACTTCACTCCTGATCTAAAGGGAATATGGAGGACAGAGAATTAAAAAAGACAGTGAAATTAAAAGAAGCAATCGTCAAATGCAGAATGTGCCATTTTATGAAACAATCCTTCAAACAATATGATTTAAAAAAAATAAATGGAGCAGGTCTGACATAAATACTTGGTCGGAAGATATGTCAGCAAGCACAACGTGTGAATCTTTGTTGGAAACTAATTTGAAAGAAAAAAACAGCCAAAAAAAAAAAAAAAATCTGTGGAGCACAATTTGGTGGAAGTATAATACGGACTAGGCATTAGATATATTATAAAATGATTGCTAATTTTTTTAGGGGTGCTAATTGACCTATTGATGAGGGAGGGGAATTTCACTGTTTTAGGAGATGCCTGTTAAATTCTTATGGTACGAAGAGCACAGTATCTGCAACTTCCGTTGAATAATTCAAATCAATAATTCAGAGAAAGAGAGAGAAGACAGAGATCGAAACAGAGCAAGAGAACAATATGGCAAAATGTTTGTAGGTGTCAAAACTCGTTATTCAGTACATGGTGTTCCTACTAGCCTTTCAATTTTTCTGTATATCTGAAAATTTTTATAATAAAAATGTTAACAAAAGGAAGGAATTGTAATGAATGAAATCATCTTTTAAAACTCATAATAGAGAGTATAATTTAAAATAAGATAGTATCAAACCAAATATATTTAAAATGATATTATTGAATATGCTCAACAAAGCCCATGATTCCAACCACAGTGAGCAACACAGTGTCCCTGGCATCTGGTCCTGCTCTCCACTACCCTATCCTACTCCCCTGCAGCCAAAAAAAATCAAATGTTGTTATTCACCCTTCAGCGGTTCAGAGTCAAATCCCAAGTTCCCTTCCACGCCTCCTGACATCTTCCCATCTATATTCCCCATGATGGTTAGACCAGCGACCTCGCTCTACATTACAGAAATGGTCTCCGTACAAGCCATGTGTTTTTCGGGTATGCTGGCTGTTGGAGATGGACCCCCTCAGCCTCCCCTCTACCCTCCTTCTCATAATCAGAGAGGCTGGAAAGCTAAAGCCACATTTTCCAAAGCCCTTACAGCTAGTATGCTGGGTGTGACAGGATCAACCTAATAGATGTAGTAGGTCAAGATTTGGAATGTAGAACTAAGCCAGGTTCACTTTCACATTGCCCTTTTCTGGTTTGTATTCTCCCGCAAAGTGATGAAATCATGAGGTTTGCGAGCCTCTGCTAGCATTCCACATCCATCTCTAGCTTCAAGGGTAACAAGTTACTGGTGCTCCTTGGTGAGGCTTCCTGTTACCTGGATTGCAGCCCTGGGTGCCTACTTTCCATGTTCTAGATAGTCTAAAGGTCCACTTTACCAGCAGCAGGTGACTTCAATTGATGTTCTCGAATCTCATGGTGGGTCAATTCCTTCTGGTTCTCAATTTATTCCTGGAGACCCAACTTGGAATGCATTTCTGTCTGCCCTTCCAATAATGTTCTAAGACCTGATTTCCTGTATTACAACTTTTTTTGATCAAAATACTTGTAGTGGTTTTTATCCACACTGAATGCGGACTGATAAAGTTTTCTGGATCTGAGAAATATGCACCCTAAAATACAAGATATTTTGAAATAACAGGAATTTACCTTTGGGCAGGAATTCCAAAATCTGGAACATCAAACCACATTGTACACTTGAGAGCAAAAAAAAAAGATTCCCAGACTCCACCCCATAGTGTAAGAATCTCTCTAGAAAGAGCCTACAATCTATTTTTTAAATCTCTCCAGGTAATCATGACGCAACCTGCCTAACATGGAAATCCAGGGCCAGGTATGTAGGATTTTAAGGTGTAAAGGCTTATAGACATCATGAGGTCAATGTTCCAGCTATTCCAAGAACCCCCATGCTAACATTTTGGTATTTCCAAAGTTTCCTGTCCTATGGATTACATTATTCTCTTCAGGAGTTTATCAGCCTAGCAGGAACTCTCTCTGTTAGGAACAGCTAGCTTTGCAGAAAGAATGAAATAACTTCTTTCAAAACCATGCAATAAAAGAAATGCTCAGGTTAAACTGTGACTTACAAATCCACATTTTACTTTACAGAATGTAAACTTTAAAAAAAAATTTACTTTTAAATACACATAGGGCTTGAACTCACAATGGCAAGGTCAAGAGTCATATGTTTTACTGACTGAGCCAGCAAGGTGCTCCTCAGAATGTAAAGTAAATTTAATAATTGTATATGATACACTACCAAGCTCTTAAAAAATATTTTTGTTAGCTGAAAGCACATTTCAGATATTGTTAATATACCAAAACAGGATCTCAAAAGTAATCCATTACAGATTCATGGGATTACAAGATATAAGATTAGAAGCAATCTTAAAGATTACTATTTTTCTTTTTTTTTTTAAGTTTTTTTTTAAATTTTCTAGAGAGAGAGATCATTAGCGAGGGTTGGGGGGAGTACAGGAGGAGGGGCAGAGCAGTAGAAGGAAAGAGAGAAACAGACACCCCACTGAGCAAGGAACCCTCCACAGGACTCCATCCCAGGACTCTGGGAACATGACCTGAGCTGAAGGCAGAAGCTTGACTGAATAAGCCACCCAGGTGCCCCTAAAGATGATTATTTTAAAACAGGGACCTAGAGTGGAAGGCACAACTTAAAAATAATGACATTTTTTAGAAAGTGACCTCAGAGGCCTTTACTTTCATCTTTTACTCAGTTGTGACCTTAAGCAAAGAGCAATTCATTCAGGCCTCTTTTCAATTAAATGACAATTTATATCCACTTCCCTACAGAATCATTCTTTAGTTTTTCCTAGGGTCTCACCTTGAGATACTAAACTTGTCTTCTGTGGATCCAGCTCCAACCTAAGCAGTTGGAGAGTTGACTGAAGATGGACAAGAAAACAGAGCAAAACAAAAAGCAGAAACATTGCAGAAATCAGTGATTTTTTAAAAAGACACGTGATCATGGGTATGTGTACAATGAACTTAAATTAATAGTAAAGGCGGAGGAGCAAGTCTCCCACATCGCCTTTGAGAGCCTTTGAAATAACTGAAAATGGACACTTGTCTGCTTCCAATATTCCGACTCTGATACTGACATGGAGGTCACCAGAAGAGCTGAGGACAGAGGAAGACCACAGAGGTGCCCAAATTCTTTGTCATTTCTTATCCCTCTTTTGGGTATCAACTGCATTGAATTCTCTGAAAATTAAAGACTCAACATTAAAGAAAATCACAGATTTATAGTGTTGTAAATGAGTATGTTGTAAATTATGAAATGATTCATAATCACTTATTGACTTGACAGGTATTTCCTGGGAACCTAGAATGTGACAGGCACTCTGCTGAGCTCTGGGATAGAGTGTGAACAGGGTCCTAGTTTTCTGGATATGATACATATGCTTGGAATGCTACCAATAATCTGATGGTCTCATTCTCTTTGGTAGCTCTAATGGTGTGGGTTTGGGGACCAACCTGACCCGGGCTCCATTGCCAGTCTCACCTCCTGCTGATCATGCAATCCAGGTTCCCCATGGTAGACAGGTCCAATGTGGCACACATGCCCCACAGGGTACCACCTCGAAGCAGGGAGTGACCTGATCCCACTGTGTAGGGAGATAAAGCTCACTCATTTCCTTCAGATGAATAAGGCCAGCCCTTAGGGAAGAAAACAAAAATTTTCTTGCTTTTATCAACTTTTCCTTAATCAACCTCCCAGTTTAGAGACCCTTTGAAAATAGGCCTCCTCCAGGGGTGTCTGGATGGCGCAGTTGGTTGAGTAACTGACTCTGTTTCAGCTCATTGAGCCCCATATCAGGCTCTGTGCTCAGCATAGAGTCTGCCTAGAATTCTCTCTCCCTCTTCCTCTGCCCCTCCCCCTGCATGCGCCTCCTCTCTTTCTCTCTCTAATAAATAAATAAATCTTAAAAAAAAAAAAAAAAAAAAAAAAAGATAGTTCTCTGGGCTGACCCTAACCTCCACAGATCCATTCCCTCATGGAGTTTTTCCAGGAACCAAATTCACTCGATAGTGAGAATCCACTGGGCACTTGTAGAAATAGAGATTCTTGGACCTCACTCAGGACCTAATAAAGCAGAATCTCTAGAAACTTCTACTCTTAACAAGTATGACATAAAATAATGTATCTATTTCTATTTTTAAGTAAGTCCAGATATTTCCTGGTGGAGAATTTTTCAAATATAAAAAGAAATGTTAAGAAAAAAACAAAATTTATCCCTTATTTCAAAGCCTAGAATTAAGAAAAATAATCAGATTGGTGTTTCTCTTTTCATTTTCTTCTATGAATATGCATATATATATATATTTTATCACACAAGATCATACAATAAATATATTTCTCTTCTTGCAGATTTTCTTTGTCTATATGCACACGTCCCGTGAACACATGTCTGATTAGTATTATAATTTCACTAGAATATTTATTGAGAATCCCCTCTAGGCAGTCACTGTTTTAGGTGTTGGAGATGCAGAAGTGAGCAAGTAGAAGGAAATCTGTGAAGTAATGAGCATCTATTACAATAGCAAAAGATGCTCAAGAAACCAGCTAACTGGTACATAAACGAATAAATATTTACAGTTAGTGCCAGTGGCGGGAATGATAATATGTAGGTGTCTATGAGGTGCTGAGAATGGTTCCAAGAATAAATTCATTTAATCCTTATAAGAACCCTATAGGGCAGGTGCCAGAATTACCCACTTTAGAAATGCAAAAACAGAAGCCCCAACAACTTATATGCTGCTATGAAATAAGTAGGAAGACCAACCTAGATCAGGTGGCCAGAAAGGGGACTGACCCATCAGAGGTTTTGGTTGGTCGGGCCAAGAATTGAAACCTACTGACAGATTGAAAGAAAAGGTAGGAACCAAGAAATTCGAGGCATGCATGAGATTAAAGCAAAGCAGGTGTCAGAAAATGGAATTAGGGAGCAAAAAGAGAGGCAGCCACGCTCAGAGAGGGGGCAGCCCGGCCAATCCTGGTCACTCCATGTCGTTGGAGGTTTCTAGTTTGGTTTTTAGGAGACAATATTTTTACCCCACTTTGTTGTAAAGTGGAAAACAATTCTTCACTGTGCTGACATTGCCACCTGGGCTGACTCACCTCACGAGCAGGCAGGTTTCACATCTGAACTTTGTCAAGCTGATTTGTAGACTGAAGGAGGGAGTGAGGCAGGCCGAGGCAGGCCCAGACAAGGTCCAGAGCCCAGCCGAGTGGTGTGGTGGTGGCAGGAAGATGCAGGTGGTGAGGGCAAACTCTGCCCAGGGAACCTTGAGGGTGGAGACCTTAGAAATGGAATTCCTTCAAGTAGTGAAACACAGCTTCTGAACCAGAGATCACACCTACCATGTGGAAGCCAGGAAGTCGCTGGAATGATGACAAAGAACTGTCTAATAAGAAAGAAAAAGCACAGCTTTAAAAACTGTCAAACACACTCCCGGGGGGCAGGGCATGGGTGCCTGAGTGGCTCAGGCAATTGAGCATTGGACTCCTGATTTTGGCTCATGTCTTGATCTCAGGGTTGGAAAATCAAGTCCCATATCACTGCTTGAGAACGTCCTCTCCCTTTCCCTCTGCCCTCCAAAATAAATAAATAACTCTTTAAAAAAAAAAAAAAAAAAAGAAGAAGAAGAAGAAGAAGCATCAAATACCACATATGTGTCTTCACTCACACAGAAACACCTTTATGCCTTAATGTCTGGGCAGAATGTGAGATCAACTGATTCCACAGTATTTCGCAAGACTGTATGACACTGGGTAAATCCTTAATTCCTTTGACCCTCAGTTTCTCTATCCTCAAAATGGACACAAAAATAGGACATACATTGTGTTTAAATGAGATAATACATCAGTGATCTTAGCAGGTGATACTAGCACAGAGGCTTAGATATTACTGATGTCATGACGGGGACCCCAGCCTAAACCCTTGCATTCATCTGTCCTTTCTCACACATCTCATGTTCCCACTCCAGTACTCTTAAGTGCCTCCAGCTCATCTCCGTGATGTCACCCTTTGGCTTCTTCTGGCAACTATTTTCTGTCCTTCCATCTTTCCCTCCCCTAGCTCCTTTCCTCACTTGAAACCTGAGTCTATGGCAAGAATATCACTGCCCCTAGGGCCTTCTCAAAACAAGCACAAGGTCAGAAGCAGATGGAAAATAGCCTTCCCATGCTTCAACGATGGAGCTTCTCTATTCCTACTGCCCCCTTCCCCATCACCCTCTTTGAAATACGTGCATGTCATTAGCCCATACACACCACCCTCCAGCTGTCAGGTGAAGGTCTTAATCAATTCTTCACATTCTTTGAAGGCTTGGGCCCAAGCCCACAGTCTCCCCCTCTATATCTGTTGCTGATAACAGTTTAGGCAACTTTATGCCAAGGTGGCACAATGTCACTTGTAAAACGTCCCTTCCTCAAATGAAGCTTCAATGCAGCCTCTATTTGTAACTCAGAGTTAGGGAACAGACAAAATCTCAGCATACAAATGCAAATTCAGCAAGACCCAGAAGATGAGAAACTACAGAATACAGGTCCTTATTTCTCCAAAACATAAATCGCAAAGGTGAGGGGTTAAGAAACATACATTAGAAGTAAAAAGAAACAAAGCAAACAAATGCAATGTCTAGACCTTATCTGGATTTTCATTCAAACAAATTCAACTGCAAATATATATATAAATAAATTTAAAAAAAACTCTTGGGGGAAATAAACTGGATTTTTTTTTTTCAAACAGGGATATTTTAACAGTGGTTATTTGGTGATATTAGGGAATCAATTTAAATCTGTGATAATGAAAGTGTTCTTGCATTTTAATTAAATATTATAGACCGAGTACTTTGGTATGTGGGAATTGCTTCAAAGTCACTCAGGGGGTATATAAATGGGAAGAAATGAGGTGGGTGTTATAGGTGGAACAAGATGGCATTGGTTGGCTGAAGCTGTGTGAATGAAGCTGGGTGCAAGGTAGGGGGTGGTCTTTGTATGATTCTCTGCTTTTGCTTTTTGGATTTCTTTTTTTAAAGAAATTTGAGGGGGAGATCAACCATGAAAGACTGTGGACTCTGAGAAACGAATCGAGGGTTTTGGAAGGGAGGGTGGTGGGCGGTTGGGTGAGCCTGGTGATGGGTATTAAGGAGGGCACGTATTGCATGGAGGACTGGGTTTGGTGCATAAACAATGAATCTTGGAACACTGAAAAAATAAAATAAAGTATAATATAATTGGGGAAAAAAAGATTTATTTATATATCTGTCTTTCTACTCTGATTTTCACTGAATTCCCATCATTTTTCACCTTACTTGCTGCTGGTCTCCCTGCTACATCTACTTCTATTTTCTTCCCCACATCCCTTTGCCCCTGCTTGGACTTTTTCACAAGTTCCCCAGTGTTCCCATGTTCAAGTTCAAACCACTAGACTTGGTTGAGGTAACAGTTTCACTTCACCTGTAACTTACTCCACCCCATCCTCACTCCTTACATACTTTCCACTTCATCCAGTTTGCCAAATTGGTGGCGTGGTTGACATTTTGGATGGGGCAATTCTTCATTGTGCAGGGCTATCCTGTGCATTCCAATAGATTGGCATCCCTGCCTCCCACCCACTAAATACCCATAGTATCCCACCTTCAGACATTATGAGAACTAAAATATGTCCCTAGATATTTCCAAACATTTCCTGCTTCTCCAACTGGGTGGCTCCTACTGGCCACTTAAACCTCACCTCAAATATGGAACCATACATAATTGCCACCCCTATAGTTCAAGAACATCGAATACTGGCTATTTAATATGATTCAACCAAAAGTTCTTCCCTTCTGGAAGCCCTCACTGCTGATGACCTACAGAACTCTGTGACTCTCGTTATCCAAGTGCTTACACCATGCGTGGTAAGAGCTGATTTTCTTGTCCCCTCCCTCTAACCTCACTGCTCAGCCCTAATTATCTGGGAGCAAAGACCACGTCAGGACGTGGTATTGGTATTGCAAGCTTCACTTGGCTCAGTACCTGGCACATAATAGGTACTAAACCCATGTTTGATGAATAAACAAACAGGATATTGAGCATACTTTCCCTGATGACTCAGTGTTCTTACTCCTGGGCAGAGAGACAACTTCCAGGCTAAATGGGCCATTTGCAGCTCTTGGCTCTGTACCAATGACCCACCATTGCCCTGCTTTATGGGTTTGTGTGTCTGGATTTGGCATCATATCATCAGTGTGCCTGCCTCCAGTGATCCTTCATGGTCTTTGGAGTCTAAGACAGACAGTCCTGAGTGCTGTTTCAAGTTACAGACTTTGCTACTTGAACACTGTGATCGTGACTCCCTTGGTTGAGGACCCTTTCATCTTTTGTCTGGGTTCTTGCTAAGTTTCACATACCTCAAGTATCTTCTCCACTTAGTGAGGCAATCAGTTCCTAGAACCCTCTGCTTTGTCATTTTCTTTTTGGAAACTGCTTAAGGATGACTCCAGAGGACTTATGAAATAGAAGAATGTTTCTGTGCTGAGATGCCCATTCCTAGGTCCCTTGCTAGTGACCATGATGGATGGACAAAAGAATTTCTGAAGACATTTTCTCTGTGGCTATTATGTCCCTGAAGTCACAAAGTATATAGGTACTCTTTATTTTGAAAAATTTTATATTGATAAGCATGTAACCATGGATTTCTAATGGAGCTATGGATTTTCTAATTTTTGGTTTGGATGACTTTGAATCTAAAAAAAAAAAAAAAAAAAAAAAAAGACCCTTTCCATTATAAATCATATAGAATAAAAACCAGGACCATGAGGAACAGGGAAAGGGGAACAACCAGGCAGAAGTGAATGGAGAAATATGACCCTCCCCTCCAATTTTTAGATTTACTATCCCCTTAAATATTTTTTAAATGTTTAATTTATATTTTAGAAGTGCTATATAACTCTATTAACAAACAATTTTAGTTCATTCTTTAATTTTCAATATTAATTTTTATCATAATTTTTCTTTTTTACAGGATAATTACAACAGTTCTGGAAACAAAACAATGTAGAAGAAAAATGTTAAATAGTTTTTTACAAAGAGCTTGCTGCTTACAAGAAAGTCCATATAACCTCATTTCTCTGAACATAACATTATACCTCGTACTAAACCAAATAGCTTATAGAAAATTAGTATTAAATAGTAAAAACACACACAAAAAGACACATATAGATATATATATATATAAATAAAATAAAATAGAGTTTGGTTCTAATGTGATGCTTAACAAAGCAAACTGTGATGCAATATGTATCAACTTCATTAATTGGACAAGTCCAATGAAGCACAAATCAGGTATGTGCTACACTCTCAACAGCCAACTCCTGCTAGATTCTTTTTGTTCATAGGCTCTGTCCAATTCCATTCCAGAGAGCATCTGTTTTACATCTTCTTGACTCTGTGGCTGTAAAGAGAAAAAGAAGAAAAAACTAAATGACAGGGTGACTGGCTGGGAGGAATAGATTTTGTACCTAAAGATTGCCTCTTGTTTCCTAATCTCATCTCAGGATGTCAGCAGCTCAAGAGTCTAGAGGGAGAAATCAAGGTTCAGAGAGGAAGGGCCTTGCCCAACATAACTCAGCTAGCTAATGACAGATACAAGACTCAATGCTTGGGTTGCGTCTTTAAATTCAGTGTCTATGGCGCCTTTGTGTTAGGTGACTTCTGTTCATATTTATAAAATAAAATGTAACACCACTGTAAATCACAACCATTGATCTCTTTTTGACTCTTTATTTTTCAGTTTTTAACAAAATGTCATGTAGTTTGTGAATTATATACATAGGAGTCATCTTTGTAAAAAAAAAAAAAAAGTCAAGCTGCTAGCACCTATCTAATGCATAGGAGACTCTTATACATCATGGAAAAATCACTGAATTTAAAAAAAGATAAAAATGATGTGTAAGTGGAAAAAATGAATTTTTGTTTTCATGGTCCAACTCAAATTTCCCCTTTAAAATTCTATGCTGCTGGGGCACTGGGGTGGCTCAGTTGGTTAAGCAACCAACTCTGGAGTTCTGCTCAGGTCGTGATTTCAGGGTGGTAAGATCAAGCCCCGCATTGGGCTCCGGGCTCAGCACAGTGTCTGCTCAAGATTCTCTCTCCTCCCCCCATTCTTTTCTCTCTAAAATAAATAAATAAATCTTTAAAAATAAACTAAATAAATAAATTGCTATAGTGTTTAGGTTAAAAGGTCCCAGCAAGCCTATGATCCACCACTCTGCACATGACCTTTGCCCCGACATTTGAAGAGAGTCTGATAGTAAATATCCCATACCTGAGGATTTGCACAGCCTTTTTCACCCAGTTCCTCTTTGGATCTGCACACACAGCCAATTTTTTCTTTGTGTAAAAGCTTAAAAAAAAACACAGAAAATTTGATTTGTGCTTAAAGAGTTTTGAATTGCTATTTCACAGAACATGCAATAGAAATTTTGTATTCCAACGGACTGCTCTACCCATTTAGCATTTTATTTGTTTCAGAGGTGAAACAACAACAAAAAAAATGCTGGTGGTTACACAAAATACGTGTATATCCAACCAATAACCTATACCACTCTGAAGTATAATATCCTATATGGATCAAGATTATTACATGTGAAAGCATAATAACTCTTGAGTTTTTACTTACAGCCCCAACCATTCTCTGGTAGAAGATGTTCATTTTAAAATTTATGTCTCCCATGTTTTCCTGAGATGGCATGTAAGTAGTTTATAAATGTATCTTAAAAAGTGATTTGAGGGGCGCCTGGGTGGCTCAGTGGGGTTAAGCCGCTGCCTTCGGCTCAGGTCATGATCTCAGAGTCCTGGGATCGAGTCCCGCATCGGGCTCTCTGCTCAGCAGAGAGCCTGCTTCCCTCTCTCTCTCTGCCTGCCTCTCCATCTACTTGTGATTTCTCTCTGTCAAATAAATAAATAAAATCTTTAAGAAAAAAAAATTTTAAAAAAAAGTGATTTGACCCTCAACTCTGTTCTTTAAAAAAAGAAAAAAAGAAAAAAAGAAATACTAAACTTCTGCCTTATTCTAGTCCTATTTAAACTTTGGAATACATATAGCATTGCCACATTAGTTATTTCTGAAATTCCAGAAAGGCAAAAAAAAATTTTTTTTTAATTTGAAATTCCCACATACTCCTGACACAATTGAATAACTTACATGACAGCATTGATGTCACAAGCTTCATTGGCCAATTGCTGTGTGAAGCCCACAATATATTTTGGATGAAGGATATGTTCTGTATATCGAAGACAGCAATCAAAGTTGCTTGCTGCTGAAAAGAAATTAAAGGTATTGAGTAAACATGATTGAGTTTATTCTGTAGTTGGTATTATGGAACTACTCAAAGTTGTAGTTGTATATGGTAAAGAAACTATTTAGAGAAACAGTTGCAATGTCTTTGAGATATGACTTAATGTAGTTTCCAGCTCTCTTAAAAAAAAAAAAAAAGAGGGAAGGAACTTATTTGCTGGGTGATTTTGGTTTAATAATACAGTTTAGAAGCCTGTGACTTCTAACAAAAGGAATATCTCTAGTGAGAAACACAAACTGATAGTGTTTCATTTAAGTTCATTATAATCATTCAAGAATATGACTATCTCCCACTTGAAGAAACTCTTACATAGAACCTTCCACATTCAGAAAATGAATAAATATGGAGCTTTTAATTTATTACTTAGCTCCGAGCATTGAGAGAAGGGGAATGATAAGAAGTTACAAAGAAAAATGCAATTTATAGGAGTTTCAAAAGCACTTTGAAATTGTGATATTATGGAAATATTTTGGTCATAAAAGTTCAACACGTGCATTTTCAGGAATGCACCTGTTGCTAAAAGGGATGTACTCTCACAGTCATAAAGCAATACTCAGACACTCCCCCAGGTTAAATTATAACCTGTTGTAAGGTAAGGGATAAATTATCTCTAAGTTGACACGAAGGGGCCCAAAGCTATGTAAGGATGGAGAAGTCAGACGCCGTAATTTGTCTCTAAAGAATGAGTTTTGAACTTAAACTATTTGGGTGGGAGATGAAAAAGTCGGAAGATTGGGAGTGTTTCCTACATTTCAGAATGACCCCATTCACTGGTAATATAACACAATTTATATCACTCCCCAAAATAACACCTTAGTCCTGTTGTGGAGCTTGGGGGTCTCTAAGAACCCAGACACCCCAAATATCTGCTGGGGAAAAAAAAAAAAAGCATGATCAGCAGCGGTAACCGTTCCCTCCTCACTCACCAATGAGTGACAACTCCCATCACTTCTCAAGACTTTCTTACAGGCTCCCTTTCCTTGGGGACCCCCAGGGGAGCTCAAGGTTTCAAGGAGAATGAAAACAGTTCTTCCTCCTGTGTCAGCAGAAAGACTGATACTTACCTTCTGACTTGCTGCAGAGGTGGAGTAGCAGCACTGACATCAAAGTAGCCAGGAGCAAATTCTTGCTACTGCACATCATTTTCAGCTCAAAGAATAGATCTTCTCAATGCTGAGTACCGAGTGCTCTGGGAGTAATGCTAGGTTCTGATAGCAGCCTGGGTCTGGGATGGCCCTTCTTATAGCAAATATTGGGAATGTACACAGAAGGCGTGTTCTGACATGGGTTTTCCCCCATTGATCAACCTGTCCCATCATGTCGTCACAAAGAAAAACCACAGGGAAAATTTCCTGCCTTTCCCTAACGTTGGGAAGCTGTTAAGGTCAGGGTAAGGGGGATGGAGTTTGAGAAGGGGAAAATCCTGTTAAATCCTTTGGGTTTTCAAAGAGGGAAAGCAGCCTATCCCTGTGACTCAGAAAAGGGTTTCACGCAGTTTTAATCTCTTGTCTCTGAAAAGAGAGGACAAGGATTAACAAGGATGCAAAGGTCAGCCCTACACAGGAACATTACAGGACTCTATTGTTACACTCTATTTGCTTTCCAGAGTCAACTGGGAGCAGGAAGATGAGACAGGATGCCAGGCATACTTAGGGATGCATTTATAATTGCTCAGCTATCACCAAAGACCTGGAATTTCTAGGCTACCATTCAGATTAGGTAATATGACAATGTTATAGTAGTGTTCCCAATGTTGGTGGAAAATACTAGCCCTCAAATAAGACTCAAGCCTCAGCTTCATCTTGATGTCATGTCAATTCTTCTAAGAATCTTCTACATTTGAATGACTCTAATCAATATTGTGGCCCAGAAAATAATCCCCACCTGCCCTTAACTCTGCGTGCTGAGGTAATTACATAGCACAACACAAAGCCTCAGAAGAGTTGAAGAAAAAAGACAATCAGCAAAATCATGGTCAAATAATAGTGATAATGATCGTAATGTAATATGAATCCCTAACCTATGATGGTATAATGAGAACTCACCACAAAGGAGAATATCATTCTATGCTAGGAATTAGGTTTGCAAGAGGGGAGTTCTAGAGATAATGTAATTCTTTCTATCCTATCATAGGCATGGTTACACATAACTACACATATGTTAAAATTCCTAGAACTGTACATAAAGAAAAAGAATGACTTATAGTGTATGATTTACTAAAAAAATAAACTTAGGGGTGCCTGGGTGGCTCAGTGGGTTAAAGCTTCTGCCTTCAGTTCAGGTCATGATCTCAGGGTCCTGAGATCAAGCCCCGCAAAGGGCTCTCTGCTCAGCAGGGAGCCTGCCTCCTCCTCTCTCTCTGTCTGCCTCTCTGCCTACTTGTGATCTGTCTGTCAAATAAATAAATAAAATCTTTAAAAAAAATTTTTTTAATAAATAAATAAATAAATAACTTAAAAACATTGAAATCATTAAACAAAAACTATTCACTAAACACAGATATGTCGAAAGTAAATAGGTCAAAAAAAGATATACCATGTAAGCAGTACACAAAAGAAAACTGGAGTTTCTATATCTGGCAAAGCAGATGTTAAACTAAAAAATGTTACTAGAGATAAAGAGGGAGCTCCATAATTGTAAAGGATCAATCCATCAGGAGGATACCAGAATTATGACCATATGACATACAACTAACAATAGCACCCAAAAATATATGAAGCAAAATTGACAGAACCAAATGGAGGAATAAATAATTCAATAATAAAAGTCAGATACTTCAATACCACATTCCCAGTAATGAACAGAAAAACCAGATAGAAAACTCACAAACAACACTAGATCTAACAGACATCTACAGAACACCCTACAACAGAACACGAACAGGCATCCTTCTCAAGTGCACATAGAACATTCTCCAAGATAAATCATATGCTAGGTCACAGAACAATTCTTAATAAATTTTAAAGGATGGAAATCATACCAAATATGCTTTCAAAACCACCATGGAATTAAATTAGAATCAATAACAGAAGGAACTTCAGGAAATTTACAATAATATGTGGATATTGAATGATATATTCCTATATAACAAATACATCAAAGAAGAAATCATAAGGAAAGTAGAAAATACCTCAAAATGAGTGAAAACAAAAACATAGCATACCAAAATTCATATGCTGCTGCGAAAGTACTGCTCAGAGGGAAATTTACAGCAGGGATACACAAAATAAGAAAGAACATAACAATAGAGGAAATCACCGGAACTCAAAGTTGGTTCTTTGAAGAGGTCAACATTAGCAAGCTTTAACTACACTGACCAAGACAAAGCAGGTGTAGGGAATGAAAGAGGGGTCATCATTATAAACTGTAAGAAGTAAAGAGGACTATGAACAACCATATGCCAACAAGTTAGATAGTATAGAGGAAAGGGACAAATTAGTAGAATGTTACAAATTCTGGAAACTAACTCAAGAAAACATAAAGTTTAAAATCTCCATGACAAAGACATTACATTAGTAACTAAAACTATTTCCATAAAGAAAAGCCCAGACCTATACAGCTTCATAGTAAATTCTACCAAATACTGAAAAATAAATTAAAACCAATTTCATGGCAAATGTTTCCAGTAAGCAAAAGAGGAGGGAAAGATTTCTAGCTCATTCTCTGAGAACAGATTTATATTGATATTAAAGTAAGATAAAGACATCACAGGAAAATAAAACTACTGGCCAATATCTCTTATCCGTACAGACACACACAAAAATACTCAATAAAACATTAGTAAATGGTAGCCAGAAACATATAAAAAGGATTGTGTATCATAACCAAGTGGGATTTAGCCTAGGAAATATAATTATATTAACTGAATAAAAAATTATGAAAAGTATTTGACAAAACCTAACACCTATTATAATAAAAACACTCAACAAACTGGAAAGAGGAAAGAACTTCTTCAACCTGATAAACGTCATCCATGAAAAATTCCATAGCTAATCTCATACTTACTGATGAACAACTGAATGCTTTTCTCTTGAGATCCAGCCCCAGATAGGGATGTCCATTCTCACCAGTTCTATTCAACATTGTACTGGAGATTCTAGCTCAGGACAACTAGACAAGAGAAGGGGAAGTCACCCAGACTGGAAAGGAAGAAGTAACTATCTTATTTGCAGATGGCATGATCTTATATATAGAAAATATTAAGGAATCCACTAAAAAAAAAAAAAAAAACTAATAAGTTCAGCAAGGTTGCAAGACTTAAGATCAATATAGAAAGATCAATCCTATTTCTATACACTATCAATGTTCATTGATAATAATGTTCACCTGAAAATAAAATTAAGAAAACGATTATTTTTATAATAGCATCAAAAAAAGAATTGAATACCTATGCATAAATTTCATAAAAGATGTAAAAAATGTAAATAAAACTACAAAATGTTATTAAAGAAGACTCCTAAACAAGTAGAAAGACATCTCAGATCATAAACTTGGAAGACAACTTTGTTAAGATGGCACTACCCCCTAAAAAACTGATACGCAGATTCAACGCGATTCCTATCAAATGCCAGCTGGCCTTTTTGCAGAAATAGGAAAGCCAAAACTTGAATTCATATGGAATTACAAGAGATTGCAAATACTCAGAACAAACCCAACACAGAAAAGGATGAACAAAGTCAGAGGACTTTCAGCTCCCAATTCCAAATCTTGCTATAAAACTACAGTAATTAAGATATGTGGTACTGGTATAAATGCACACACATAGATGAATGGAATAGAAGTAAAAGTCCAGATATAAACCCCTTGTATAGTCAACTGACTTTTTTTTATTGTGCCAAGACCATTCAATGGGGGAAAGAAGTCTTTTCAACAAATGGCGCTGGGACAACTGGATATCCACATGTAAAAGAATGATGTTAACCCCCTACCACAAAATACATACAAAAACTAACTCAAAAAGAATCATAGACCTAAATAAAAGTGCTTAAAGTATGAAATTCTTAGACAAAAACATAAGACTAAACCCTCAAGCTCTTGGCAATGGCTTTTTCAAATATAATGCCAAAGCTCAAGCAACAAAATAAAAAACAAATGGAGGTGACTGAGTGGCTCAGATGGTTAAGCATCTGCCTTCAATTCAGGTCATGATCCCAGGGTCCTGGGATGGAGCCCTTCTTGGCAGGGAACCCTGCTCCTCCCTCTCCCTCTGTCTGCCACTCCCTCTGTTTGTGCTCTCTCTGTGTGTCAAATACATAAATAAAATCTTTTTTAAAAATAAACAAATAAAAACAAACAAACTGGACTATGACAAACCTATAAACTTTTGTGCTTCAAAGGTTACTATCAAAAAAGTAAAAAAAAAAAAAAAAAACACAAAAACATAGGAAATAATTTTCAAATCATATACCTGAAATGGGACTTTTACTTATTTCCAGAATATATGAAAAAACTCTTATGAATCAGTAATAAAAAGATAAACAACCCAATTGAAAAATAGACAAAATGTCTGGATAGACATTTCCCCAAAGATATGTAAATAGTCAACAAGCACATGCAAAGATGCTCCATGACATTAGTCATCAGGGAAATGTAAATCCAAACCACAATAACATGTCACTTCACACCCACAGGAATGGCTATAGTCAAAAAGATGGATAAGAAATGTTGACAATGACGTGGAGAAATTGGAACCCTCACACACCGTTGATGAGATGAAAATCTACAGTCACTTTGAAAAACAGTTTAACAGTGCCTCAAATGGTTAATCATGGAATTACCATATGATTCTGCAATTCTACTCCTGGGTATACACCCAAGATAAGGGATAACATATACCCACACAAAAAGTTGCCCATGGATGTTCATGGCAGTTTTATTCATAACTGCCAAAAAGTGGGAACAATCCAAATGGCATCAACTGATGAATAGATGAATAAAATGTGGTAAATTTGTACAATGGAATATTATTTGGCAATAAAAATGAATGAATGATGGATACTACAATATGCGTGTATCTCAAAAACACTGGATTAGGTGAAAAAATGAGCATAAGAGCCATGTATTACATGATTTCATTTCTATGTAATGTTCAAACATGGTAAATCTATAGAACCAGGAAGTAGAATAATGATTATCTAGGGTAGGGTGGAGTGTCAGGGGAAAGGGAGGGGAATGGAGTATAATTGCTAATGGGTATGTGGTTTCTTTTATAATCTAAAAATAGGTAGTGGTGATGATTGCATAACACTATGAGCATACCAAGACACAAACTCTGCACTTGGAAAGAGTGAATTTTATGGTGTATGGATTATATCTCAACAAATCTCATAACAGCAATAAAAAAGTCTCCACCTACCTAGGTCTAACACCCACACCAGCCCACAGGTCCTCTCTCCTCCTCTGACCGCTCTTGACCGCTTGCGATCTCTCTGCATGTTTCCTTCCTCTATTCCTTTGTCTTTCCTCTTCTCTGCCTTCTCTCTTTCTGAATTACATTAGTTTTTTGAACTGATTATTTGGGTACTTTTTTATAGTGATGAAAATTGCATTTCCTGATACTTAACTTTGACAGATGTGTCACTTAAACAGTTTTTAAAATGTGACCTTCAACTGATTTTTCTTGATCAATGAATATGTTAATGGGAAGTTTAACATAAAATTATTTCCAATCTAATTTATTAGAAAGCTGTTTATCACATTGAAATTTACTTTCTAGCTGTTCTTTTCAAATATCTCAGACATATTTCCCAATAAGTCTTAATTCTTATGTGTAGTAGAATCTTGTATCTTTCTCTTCCCTTCCCCCAGCCCCCGCCGCAGCTGACAAATGTCTTATGTGGTAAGCACTTAGTGGTATATACAGATGGCTAGAACATGATTAAATTCAAGAGAACTTAACAATAACAGAACTAAATACAACATGAATAACTACAAAACAAGGTAACATGGGGTAATATTCATATTCATATTTCATAAAACATTTTCATAGAAATTGTTCACAAAAATGTGATCGTTAAAAAATTACTTAACTCCACTTCCGTTTCTGTGACAGATGAACATGATACATGTCATCTTGACTGATGGAGTGTCCATCAAAAGCTGTTTTCTTTCTAATACAGTTCCATGAAAAGTTTTTGAGAAGATGATAGGAGTTCCCTTTAAAACAGCACCTACTTTTGGGTTTTCCACATATAGTATCATATCATCTGCGAAGAGTGATAATTTGACTTCTTCTTTGCCGATTTGGATGCCTTTAATTTCCTCTTGTTGTCTGATTGCTGAGGCTAGGACCTCTAGTACGATGTTGAATAGCAGTGGTGATAATGGACATCCCTGCCGTGTTCCTGACCTTAACGGAAAAGCTTTCAGTTTTTCTCCATTGAGAATGATATTTGCGGTGGGTTTTTCATAGATGGCTTTGATGATATTGAGGTATGTGCCCTCTATCTCTACACTTTGAAGAGTTTTGATCAGGAAGGGATGTTGTACTTTGTCAAATGCTTTTTCAGCATCTATTGAGAGTATCATATGGTTCTTGTTCTTTCTTTTATTGATGTGTTGTATCACATTGACTGATTTGCGGATGTTGAACCAACCTTGGAGCCCTGGAATAAATCCCACTTGGTCGTGGTGAATAATCCTTTTAATGTACTGTTGAATCCTATTGGCTAGTATTCTGTTGAGTATTTTCGTATCTGTGTTCATCAAGGATATTGGTCTATAGCTCTCTTTTTTGGTGGGATCCTTGTCTGGTTTTGGGATCAAGGTGATGCTGGCCTCATAAAATGAGTTTGGAAGTTTTCCTTCCATTTCTATATTTTGGAACAGTTTCAGGAGAATAGGAATTAGTTCTTCTTTAAATGTTTGATAGAATTCCCCTGGGAAGCCGTCTGGCCCTGGGCTTTTGTTTGTTTGGAGATTTTTAATGACTGTTTCAATCTCCTTACTGGTTATGGGTCTGTTCAGGCTTTCTATTTCTTCCTGGAAAACCCAAAAGACTCCACTCCAAAACTGCTAGAACTTATACAGGAATTCAGTAAAGTGTCAGGATATAAAATCAATGCACAGAAATCAGTTGCATTTCTCTACACCAACAGCAAGACAGAAGAAAGAGATATTAAGGAGTCAATCCCATTTACAATTGCATCCAAAACCATAAGATACCTAGGAATAAACCTAACCAAAGAGACACAGAATCTATACTCAGAAAACTATAAAGTACTCATGAAAGAAATTGAGGAAGACACAAAGAAATGGAAAAATGTTCCATGCTCCTGGATTGGAAGAATAAATATTGTGAAAATGTCTATGCTACCTAAAGCAATCTACACATTTAATGCAATTCCTATCAAAGTACCATCCATCTTTTTCAAAGAAATGGAACAAATAATGCTAAAATTTATATGGAACCAGAAAAGACCTCGAATAGCCAAAGGGATATTGAAAAAGAAAGCCAACGTTGGTGGCATCACAATTCCGGACTTCAAGCTCTATTACAAAGCTGTCATCATCAAGACAGCATGGTACTGGCACAAAAACAGACACATAGATCAATGGAACAGAATAGAGAGCCCAGAAATAGACCCTCAAATCTATGGTCAACTAATCTTCGACAAAGCAGGAAAGAATGTCCAATGGAAAAAAGACAGCCTTTTCAATAAATGGTGCTGGGAAAATTGGACAGCCACATGCAGAAAAATGAAATTGGACCATTCCCTTACACCACACACAAAAATAGACTCAAAATGGATGAAGGACCTCAATGTACGAAAGGAATCCATCAAAATCCTTGAGGAGAACACGGGCAGCAACCTCTTCGACCTCTGCCGCAGCAACATCTTCCTAGGAACAACGCAAAAGGCAAGGGAAGCAAGGGAAAAAATGAACTACTGGGATTTCATCAAGATCAAAAGCTTTTGCACAGCAAAGGAAACAGTTAACAAAATCAAAAGACAACTGACAGAATGGGAGAAGATATTTGCAAACGACATATCAGATAAAGGACTAGTGTCCAGAATCTATAAAGAACTTAGCAAACTCAACACCCAAAGAACAAATAATCCAATCAAGAAATGGGCAGAGGACATGAACAGACATTTCTGCAAAGAAGACATCCAGATGGCCAACAGACACATGAAAAAGTGCTCCATATCACTCGGCATCAGGGAAATACAAATCAAAACCACAATGAGATATCACCTCACACCAGTCAGAATGGCTAAAATCAACAAGTCAGGAAATGACAGATGCTGGCGAGGATGCGGAGAAAGGGGAACCCTCCTACACTGTTGGTGGGAATGCAAGCTGGTGCAGCCACTCTGGAAAACAGCATGGAGGTTCCTCAAAATGTTGAAAATAGAACTGCCCTATGACCCAGCAATTGCACTATTGGGTATTTACCCTAAAGATACAAATGTAGTGATCCAAAAGGGCACATGCACCCGAATGTTTATAGCAGCAATGTCCACAATAGCCAAACTATGGAAAGAACCTAGATGTCCATCAACAGATGAATGGATCAAGAAGATGTGGTATATATACACAACGGAATACTATGCAGCCATCAAAAGAAATGAAATCTTGCCATTTGCAACAACGTGGATGGAACTAGAGCGTATCATGCTTAGCAAAATAAGTCAAGCAGAGAAAGACAACTATCATATGATCTCCCTGATATGAGGAAGTGGTGATACAACATGGAGGCTTAAGTGGGTAGAAGAAGAATAAATGAAACAAGATGGGATTGGGAGGGAGACAAACCATAAGTGACTCTTAATCTCACAAAACAAACCGAGGGTTGCCGGGGGGAGGGGGTTTGGGAGAAGGGGGTGGGATTATGGACATTGGGGAGGGTATGTGATTTGGTGAGTGCTGTGAAGTGTGTAAACATGGTGATTCACAGACCTGTACCCCTGGGGATAAAAATATATGTTTATCAAAAATAAAAAATTAAAAAAAAATTAAAAAAAATATTTTGAAAGTAAAAAAAAAAATAAATAAAAATAAAAATAAAAATAAAACAGCACCTACTAAGTACCAGATATTTTAGCAGAGAATGTGCTGTGAAAGCAAAGAAGCATGATGTTTGATTCCAGCAAAGAGAGGTACACAAAAGACCAGCAGTCTTGAGCCCTCTGGCTTCCACAGAGTGGGGGCTGACTGAAGCTGAGCTTCAGTGACAAAAATGGTTCTTTCCATGGTGTTTGAATTGTACACCTTATAGAACTTCTAAGCTAGAGAAGCACAGAGACTTTCTATGTCAATATCTGATTTTTAAAAGATGAGGACACCAAAGCCAGAGAGATGTTTGACTTTGTCAGTGTGGAACCATGAGGACCAGAGCTGGACACCTCCTCTCAAAGTCAGGGGATTGTTCCTTATTTCCTCCTCAAAGATTTATTATCTGATTATCAAATGGATGGTATTACATATCACTAGCTATCACTTTCATTTCTTTCAGCCAGTACTTCAAGTCAAAGCTTCCATACTGGCTTAATCTACACAGCAAATACTGAGGTATTATAGAGATCATTAAAAACCAGAATAATAAACCACAGCTTCAATGGAGGATAGCAGCAATACAAATTCCCACAATGGCTACTTAAAACGAATGAAGTATCTTATTTCTTGGCATCTTGGTTTAGATTCCCTGAAAGAAGATCCTTGGGTACAGATCATTTATCTGAGTGATAAGCCCAAGAAACAAGATTGAAGCAGGAAGGTGGAAGGAGGAAAAAGCTTTCAAGGGGGACTAGAGAACTGATTCCTCTAGAACCTCCTGAGAAACAATTGGAGGTCTTGGAATTATCCCCCTGAAAGATGGCGGACAAAGGACTCACATCCAGCTGGCTCACATCCCTCATTAGTTGAGGACTATCCCCAGGAGTTTTAAATACCTTACATATTCAAGCTTTCCTTGGGAGGGGAAAGATTAGTCTAGCACTCTCCCTCAGTCCTGAGAACTTCCTAGAGCGGAGAGACAAGCAGAATTTAAGCTAAGTTGTTGTCGGTGTGATGTGATCTGAGCTCATTCCACCACAGCTGAGGCTGAAATCAATGACAGTTGAAGGCATGTGAAATGGGGTCCAGAGAGACCTGTTACAACTGCTTGGAAAATATTTTTTGAAAAGGAAATTTGGTGTAAGTGACTGTGAAGAACTCAACTATCATACATGATAATGTCAGATGATTCCTCCATAGACCCCAGTAAGACAGCCTCATTTTGTAAAAAGTCTTCTCCCAAACACACCACATATTCACAACTGTTTCCTTGTGTCCCATTTATGCTGGGACAAGAGCTTTGGCCTATAAATACATTTTGCTGCAAGAATGTGTATCATACTAAGAAACACTTATTTACTGGGTCCATGAAAACCGAGGCCTAATGGTTCTGAAGCCTCAAAAGATCACCATTATCATTAAAGGGATAGTCAAGAGAAGAGTAGCCAAAGGATGCCACTTTGACCTGTAGCAACAGCCAGAGACAAGGTGCGGGGGATCAGGGCAAGCATCACGAGGCAAAGCATCAAGATAAAGAAGGCTTCTACCTTCAGCTTCAGTCCCAACATTAAGTAAGATACATTCAACAAATATATTTTATCCAATTCTTAAAGGGAATAGGTCAGATATAAGTTTTCCAAAAAGAGGAATATTATTTATTCTATAATAGCCACTATATTATTTATTCTATAATAACCACTGACAGACTCATGCTACATTGCTTCTTTTCAAGAGCCAAAAGTGATACCACTGACAGACTTGGTTGTAGGTCCCTTAGAACAGGGAGCCAGCTCTCTTCTGTATTCCTGCAGGGTTGTTTAAACCAAAGTAAAGAGCCTCTATAACTAGTCCTGTGATAACTGGCACTATTATCTCCAGAGGGTAGTCTTGAGAGTCACCATGTAAATTTTTCAGTGAGCATTTGGACCCCCACCTGAGTCAATGGCCAAAGAAAGTGGTGTTTGGTGCGTGTGTGTGTGTGTGTGTGTGTGTGTATGTGTATGAAAACAGTATACTCCTTTTTTGACCTACTGAGAGCCTTTCCAGTTGAAATTTAGTTTATCTGTAGAAAGAAGAATTAACATAAACTTCAGCTAATTCCTGTCTGTATTGTTTATCCTGACTGGGAGGCTCTTTGCCTCCAGCTTCCCAGATCTTCAGTTTCTGTGTGGTCACAGCAGAGGAGTCCCCAATAATGACATGTGGGAAGCAATCAACAGGGTTGCTTTAGGAGACATACATGGAACCAGCAGATGCAAACCAAGCCAAAGGTTCCTGTGCAGGGCCTAGAATATCACCTTTCCCAAAGCCATCATCAAGGTCAGGCAATCAAACAGTATGAAGATGGCATAATGAGGTTGGTCAGAGGAGAAGACAACAGTCCTTCCCTGCCTTGACATCTTCTCCAGGGGTAAAAACAAAACAAAACAAAACAAAACAAACAAAAAAAACACCTGCATTTGGTGGTGTGGTATCCAAGCCAGAGGTGAGCTTATCCAGAAACAGGATAGTTAGATCAGTAATCACTTCTGTCTCAATTCTGGTCTTCTTTCTGTCTCCTCCAGACACACCCAAATGAACTGATTTTCCACTTGGTGTCCACCACTTTGAGTTTAACTCTTGAATAAAATAATTCTGTGATATGTGTTCATTTTTTTTTTCTGACTCCCCACATGTGCCAAAAGGCTGCTAAAAACTCCATTTTCTCTTAACATCAAAGTCCCCATCATGTTATCATCTTGGACTCCATAACCCTTGGAACTTTTGAAGTTGGCTTGTTGTGGGGCTCCATTTAGCAGAATATCTGCAGGGACACAACAGGGCTCCTTCTTTGTAGCCATGATGCCTCACAAGAAGGATTTGGCTCCAGTAGAGTGTCCCAGGGTAGCATTAAGACCACATTTCATCAATCTGTGGACATCTTTCAATAATCTTTTCTCAATGGACTAGGAAGCCACTCTTCTCTTTCACTCAATAGCAAATATTAGGATAACTTAGCACAGGTCAAACAGATAACAGCCCCAAAACTTTGGAGAACCCAGAGACAGACCATTGGTGCTTGTTATTGACATTGGGAAAATGGAAAACTTTTTGTAGACATCTAAAAAATTATTTTCTCCACTGTGTTGCCATGGGTTGGAATGACTCTTTCCCATGGAATTCTAGATGGAACACTGACTTACAGAATTGCTGGGCTACTACTTTCCCTTTGTGGAAAATCACCTCTACTTAGTCTTGAATTTTAAAACATATGCATATGTTTTCACACAAACACACACACACACACACACACACACACACACATATATACAAAGGGCAAAGTAAGAAGGAAGGGACAAAGAATGCAAAGTATTATGAGTCAAAGGAAAGATCCAGAAGGGATACCTCATTTTACATGGACCCTTCTATTCAATGAAGAGGAAGTAATGAAATTCATTTCCTTATTCAATGAAGATTCACTGGGCTTATTTAAGGAGAGTGTTTTGTTTTGTTTTTATTTTATTTTTTCAGTGTTCCAAGATTGTTTATGCACCACACCCGGTGCTCCATGCAATACGTGCCCTCCTTAATAGCCACCACCAGGGTCACCCAACCCCCCACTTCCCTCCATCCAAAACCCCCAGTTTGTTTCTCAGAGTCCACAGTCTCTTATGGTTCATATCCCCCTCTGATTTCCCTCAACTCCCTTCTCCTCCGCATCTCCCCATGTCCTCCGTGTTATTTCTTATGCTCCACAAGTCAGTGAAACCATATGATAATTGACTCAATCTGCCTGACTTAATTCACTCAGTATAATCTCCTCCCGAACTGGAGGAGATTAAGGAGAGTGTTAAAGGGGTTTCTCTGACTGGCTCAACCAAATCTGTGCCTTGGAATCCAGATTGAAGAGGGTTAAAAGCTACACAAAACATCATGAGATTAAAATTCCCGTAAGAAATCAGATAAATACCACAGAGCACAACAAAATTTTCACTGTTGATACTGGATGTGTGTTTGTATGTGTAGAAGAGTTAGAAGACACTTACATGTTAAATAAATAAAGTATTTAGAATTTCTATTAAAACATGTGCTCCAACTGACAAATTGTGCTATAAGACATAGTCTTGATTTTCTATGCCTGCAACATATATGTTAACTTAAATTTCTTTGGGCTAATATGAGGTTTTACTCCTTAAACATTCCAAAAAGCATTGATTGTATTTTCCTTAAAGGACTTTGCTGAAATGCTGTGCTTGGTTTGATAGAGTTTTCTTCTAACAATATTCAGTGGAAAATGCAATAAATACTACTCAACTGTTTTACGATTGATTTCAGTCTGATGGTTTCCATGTGACAAAGAGAAGTCAGCCTTTTGTGGAAGGTGCAAGGATTCTGAGGTGGTGTGCAGGACACTGAGGTATCTCAATGTAGTAGAAGATGCTGCTGTGAGACTCTGGGCTCTGACATGAGCACAGCCTTCCCGTTGTTCCCAGAGTCAGAGCAGCTCCTGAAATGTTTGAGTGGCTTTAATGAGATGGTTGAATATTTAGTCTTTTCCTTGCAAAAAGATTTTATCATGAAGACAAAGCATATATATCAAGCTGAAGACATAAATCCTCGAGTGCTTTTTCTTGAAAGTTGAAAAAAATCTCTAAGGCATAATGTAGAAAGAGCAGAGCTTTAAACATCTGAACTTTTGAAAAAATAGTACCACAGGGGTACCTGGGAGGCTCAGTCAGTAAAATATCTGCCTTCTCTTTGGGTCCTGATCCCTGGGTCCTGGGATCAAGCCCAACCATGAGCTCTCTTCTCAGCAGGAAGTCTGCTTCTCCCTCTCTCTCTGCCCCTTCCTGCCCTCTGCTTGTATTTTCTGTCTCTCAAATAATAAAATCTTTAGACATTCTAAAATATAAATAATTTATAAATATTACCATAATGCATACTCTATTAAAAGAAAAAAGATATTAAAGAAGTCAAAAGAGAAATTACAGATTATTTTAGATTGACTATTTTTTTAATTTTTAATTATTTATTTGAGATAGAGAGAGCATGACAGAAAGAGCAACGAGGAGGGGGAAAGATAGAGGGAAAGGGAGAAGCAGACTCCCCATTGAGCAGGGTGTGGGATGTGGGATTCGATCCCAGGACCCTGGGATCATGACCTGAGTCAAAGGCAGATGCTTAACAGACTGAGCCACAGAAGTGTCCCTAGATTAATTTTTAAGATTATTTATAGATTAAGATTAATTATTACCTCACCATCTTAGAGAATTACAATGTTAAAAAGATTTTTGTAAAACCTTCTAGACTTGTATCTATTTGTATATTTAACTGAAGTCAGAGCATGGCATACATGTGTTTAAAAACCTACTCTTTTCATTTAAGAATACAGATATGGTCAAATGTTCATATCAAAATATGTACTTTCTGTACCATCATGTTAAATAGTAGCATGGTTTCTCATTACATGGTTGTCTGTGATTTAATTCCCTAGGTTGTTTCTAACTTTTTGGTTGTTGTAAATAGTACTATGAAAAAATATTCTATGGATGATTCTTTGTACATATTCTTAATCACTTTCTTAAAATAAGTCCAAAAAATGGAATTTAGGATCAAGAAATATGTACATATTTAAGTTTTGAGATTGCAAAGCTACCTACCAGAAATCCGAGTGAACGGACCCAATTTCTTGTACATTTCACAACATAAATAAATAGAAGTAAATGCATTCACTTAAGGCTTTGTGGAAGCAACTAGATATAGTCCTCCATGAAATGTAAGTCTAAATGTGGCAAATGTCTGAATGCTGTCAGCTACTGTGATAGTTCCTAGCCTCGACCTCATTACTGCTGGGACTTTTTTTTTTTTCCTGGCACAAAGAGAACATGCTGTGAAATATATATGCCATGCCCTGAACCCTTAAAGTAAATATTTTGCCAGGGACATCGAAGAACCAGAAGAGAACGAATGAAAAAGCAGAGGGCAGTCCCTATCAATCCCGTACTTTCCAAAGGAACCTCTGGATACTGAGTGTATTTACTTAACAGATTAGAGGTTTTAAATATCTAACTGAGTTATTGCTCTGATGATGAAATCTTGGTTGCTCCCTACTGTAAACTTGAAAATTCCCCTGCATGCTTTCTCAAAGCTGACATGAAGGAGCCAGCTATAATAATCTGAGTAGGCAGAGAATAATTTGCTAAGGAATGCTGCTTAGTTAGGGCACAGATGGGACTGGGGCCACATGTTCCTTCAGAGCACACATTTTCATATTAGAGCTAACAATTCTCATTTGGTCCTTATAAATGGCATCAGCTAAACCACCACCATGTCGACATGGTTTGAGTTCTATTATGTGACATTTAGATACCTCAATATTATGTAAGTTCACGGCCCTTCTGCAGAGAAAGATTCAGTGTCCACTTGTTAGACATTTCTGGGGTTGTTCTGGGAAAGACTAAACCTCATCATTTATTTAAGACAATCTGTATCTATTAAGAATACAATCACGAATGTTTGCAAAAAAGACATGCAGAACTGTTCATTGCAGCCCTGTGTAGACTAGGAAAGAAAATGAAAATACCCAAATTGTTAATAATAGAGCAGTGATTTAAATAATTATAGGATTTCCATAGTATTGAGTAATATGTTGTCATTTAAATAACCTTAAAACATTTTATGCAAGGGGGAAAATACTAATGACATAAAAATAGAGTAGTAGGAAGCAAAATTGTGAATAACATGTTAACCCATTATGAGAAATCATGTATATTTGTACTTACGCGCACTTTTTAATATTTTTTTGCTTTTTAAAAAAATTTTTTATTTATTTTCAGCCTAACAGTATTCATTGTTTTTGCACCACACCCAGTGCTCCATGCAATCCGTGCCCTCTCTAATACCCACCACCTGGTACCCCAACCTCCCACCCCCTGCCCCTTCAAACCCCTCAGATTGTTTTTCAGAGTCCATAGTCTCTCATGGTTCACCTCCCCTTCCAAATTCCCTCAACTCCCTTCTCCTCTCTAACTCCCCTTGTCCTCCATGCTATTTGTTATGCTCCACAAATAAGTGAAACCATATGATAATTGGCTCTCTCTGCCTGACTTATTTCACTCAGCATAATCTCTTCGAGTCCCGTCCATGTTGCTACAAAAGTTGGGTATTCATTCTTTCTGATGGAGGCATAATACCCATAGTGTATATGGACCACATCTTCCTTATCCATTCGTCCGTTGAAGGGCATCTTGGTTCTTTCCACAGTTTGGGGACCGTGGCCATTGCTGCTATAAACATTGGGGTACAGATGCCCCTTCTTTTCACTACATCTGTATCTTTGGGGTAAATACCCAGTAGTGCAATTGCAGGGCCATAGGGAAGCTCTATTTTTATAATTTCTTGAGGAATCTCCACACTGTTCTCCAAAGTAGCTGCACAAACTTGCATTCCCACCAACAGTGTAAGAGGGTTCCCCTTTCTCCATATCCTCTCCAACATATGTTGTTTCCTGACTTTTTAATATTTTTAAAAATTTTATATAATTTTTATAATAAACACATATTGCTTTTATAATCAAAGAAGAATAAACTATTTCCAACCCACATGTTGAAAAAAATCCTCACTTCCACAACTAATGAATCATTGAACACTATTTCAAAAACAAATGATGGCTATTGTATCTGTTGGCTAACTGAATACAATAAAAAATTTTTTTAATTTAAAAACTTTAAAAAATCCACATTTCTTAGTATAATGAACTTAGAAACATGATTTTATTTTATTTTTTTTAAGATTTTATTTATTTATTTGACAGAGATCACAAGTTGGCAGAGATGCAGCCAGAGAGAGAGAGAGAGAGGAAGAAGCAGGCTCCCTGCTGAGCAGAGAGCCTGATGCAGGACTCAATCCTAGGACCCTGGGATCATGACCTGAGCCAAAGGAAGAGGCTTTAACCTACTGAGGCACCCAGGCGCCCCAGAAACATGATTTTAAAGAGCTACTTTTATTCATAGTTTTAATATTTTTAGCAAAAGTTGCCACTGGAAGAGACTGAATGACCTTATTTTTTGGAATACCTCATATCAGGCTTTCAGGACAATAGTACAGTAAGTCTTGCAAAATTTTCTCTACCCTCCTAACTTCATGGGTAGACCTAGAAGAAACATAAGTATTCCAGAAGAACATCAATTATATATTTTGTGTTTTTTTATTTGCAGGATAAAATGGGTGAAAGCTAGCTAGAAATAGTTTACATTAGGTAGTAGCTGTTTTGAAATTTAATCATGAAGTTGCTTTCTTAGGTTGGTGAAATGTTTCCATGAAACAGTTTCAGAAACACAGATTACTTTGCTGGTGGAGGCTAAAGAATAACTAGCCTTACCGGTAACTTGCTATGTGATTGGAGAAGTCAGTGTATCTTCTGGGTCTTAGCATCTCCATGAGAAAATAAGCAATGTGCAAATACCTGCTCTTTGAATTCTCTTTTAGAAGTAATAAACTATTCAATGACATAAAATAACTATTTTATAGATATTACTATTAACAAATTCATTTCCAATAAATAGAAGAAATGTCTATAAACTCTTAGAGTATGATAGCTTATAATGTGTGTGTATGTATGTGTGGTGAGGATATTTAAAATTTAGTCTCTTGGCAACTTTGAAGCATGTAATACAGCATCATTGACTATAACCCAATGTTGTGATTCATCTTCTAACTGCAATTTTGTGCCCTTGACCATCATCTCCCCAATTCTGCTAGCCCCTAGCCCTGGTAACCACCATTCTACTCTGAATAGCCTTATAATTTTAATCAGCTTATAATAAGCCAGTTTAACCAATAGGCTTATAAACACTTCCTTATATTTCACCATGGTCTCACCTTAAGCAAGCATCCATTTTTAATCTTGTTATATTTCTTGACTGTGCTACATTCCACCATCTTAATTACACTTCCACTCATAGCAGGACTTATCCCAAGTTACCTTGTCATTTCCAACTACATACATTACCATTTATAGTGCACTTCCACAGGTGCCCACTGGGAGTGAACCCAATGACAGAATCAGATGAACAACTGGAATGCTCCATCATGCCATCTAGCTCAAGGCAAGAGCTACTGATTTGCCTGGAGTCAGTATGTCAGTTCAGGAAGTCTAAATGAATCATTGGCTTGGTTCAAAGATGTTTCGATTGCTGCAAGAACTAGGTGGAGTGATATAGTGCCGGCCAGGGAATGAAACCAACAAGGCCAAAGCTTTGGACTCCTTGCTGAATGGGCTTACTGATTTGCTTCTGTCCTACAGACCTTAATCGAAGGCCGCCATACGTAAGGGGGCTGGTGAGTGATGGTAAATGGGCCAGAACAAAATGTGGTCTATTCTGAAGTAACAATCAGTACAACATTTCCAAAACAAACCCCCAATCTATTATGAAGCCCAACTAAAAGGATACACCTTAATCAATATCATGACTATTAAGATCTGTACCTTCTGAAATGTTTCCTCCCTTTCTGAGGATGGTTGTGTTCCCTAGGTAGAGACTCACAAGTGAAAACCATCAGACTTTCAAACATCTGTGTTATAAAGTTTTCTAGTAAAGAACTTTCTCTCAGAAATAAGTCAAGTGCCACAGATGATTTTCACCCAAGCTGAAGGATGAGCAGGACCACAGAAAGAATAAAAAGTTGAGAACAAGTATAATATAATTTTAAGAAATTGCGACTCTCACAGTGAAAGTCACTGGAAACCTTTCCACCCTAAAACTATGTGTTACTAATTAGTAAAGATACACAATCACTTTCAGAAAGATGGTTATAAAAATAGGAATGGGGAAGTCAAAGCATCATTGACCCTGGGGAGCACATGAAGTGCCTTCATACAGCTCTCTGATGTACCTTCCTCTTACTCCCCCTTATCCTATTTTAATATCACATGTTTTCTTTAGGAATTTGAGCTTGTCTTCTCTCTCTCCCTCTCCTTTTTCCTCTTCCTTTTCTGTCTCTTTGTCTTCTTTCCTCCTCCTTCTCATTCTCATTCCTTTTAACATATAAAGTAAAAGATGTACTTTGCCCTCTCTTTCTACTTCTCTTTTCCTTTCTTATTTTCTGTGCCCAATAATGAGATCTAGGAGTACAATTTGCTTAACCAACTCTAAAAACATGTTGGCCCTTTTACTTACTGACAAGTGTGTATATATATATGTATGCACTTACTTCCCACCACTGTCCCCAATAGGAAGATATATTATCTGATCCTCCCGCAGGCTCTGGGGAGTTTAGAGTAAGTCAGTAGCATGCACACATAGTTTTAGCCATTACAAATAAGAAAGCTTTTTTTTTTAGGGTAAAGGTGACTAAGAAAATAATTCAGGCTTTATATTCTTCCTCTCTCCAACTCCAAGGAATTCGCACCCTTGTTGAATGTCACAATAAATAAGAGAATAATTACAGCAATATATATAATTACCTAAAGCACCCGGAAAACTAAATTTAATGAGAGATTTCATTGAAGGAGGATTGTGGTGGGAGGAGAGAAAGAGACTGAATGTTCTACTTCCTACAATTTTTAGCAATAAAACATTAGAAAGACTGAAAATCATCATCTTTTAGGAGTTTCAATCATTCCATGTATATAAATAAGAAATTAACACCAAATGTCAAAAATGGTCAAATGACTTTACATAACTTGAAAGAAGAAACATTTTAGAAACACATATAAACACACAGGAGTAGGGGTTATGGGTGGCTCAGCTGGTTAAGAGTCTGACTCTTGGTTTTGGCTGGGTCATGATCTCAGGGTCATGGAAACAAGGAACAAGGCACATGTGGGACTTCTCCCTCAGCACAGAGTCTTCTTGGGATTCTCTCTTCCCTCTCCCTCTACCCCTCCCCCTGTGTGCACTTGCTCTCTCTCTCTCTCTCAAATGAATAAATAAAACTTTAAAACACACACACGAATAGTGGTAGAACATATGCAGTCAGTTTGGCTGGAGGAAGCAGCACCAGGCCAGAGTTTAAAGGACTAAGTTCTCATGTCACTTGGGTCATGCATTGGTCACATGGCCCTGACCAAGCCACTGAGTTTTAACCTCAGATCTGCCTCCACAAAGTGAGGATAAATGTGTGTCCAAGGATCACTGAGAGGGCTGGTGAGGCAATGCAAGAGAAAGTGCTTTGTGCCATGCAAAGTAGGAATCAGAGTGAGCTGTTGATAACGGTATTGCTTTCAGTACACTAAGCAGTGTGGTGAAGACAAAGATGCAAAAGAGAGAGTCCTGGTGGTTGAGAAGTATCTGTTTCAATTAAATACATGTGAATCAGTGAAAAAGTACATTTACCTCGAAACAAACAGGCAGGCATTTTCATAAGTGTTTCGTGTTTTTATGTGTATTTATTTGTTTCATCATTGCAATAACCTCCTAAGGGAGATACTACTATTACATATATATAATATACAATAATGACCAGTATTATTTCCATTTAACACATAAAGAAACTACAACCAAGAAATCCAAAACAACTTACCTAGAATCACAGGTAGTCAGTGATGGAAATTAGATTAGAATCCAGGAGTAGAGGGGACACAAGGAGAGGGAGGGGAGAAGGAAAAGAAAGAGAAATAGAAGTAAATGAGGTTCTCAATTCAGTGTATCAGATTCTACGCTATTGAAGGACATTGAATATTTAGGCAACCAATATCCTATAAATATGAGGAGCATTTTTGGGGTGGGGTGCTCCTGATATGCAAGAACCCCTGTCCTTCAAGAACATGGCAAACTGTGAAGATGTGAATTAAGAAGGTGATGGGATATATGTATATATATACATATATGTATATATATATATGTCACATCATATATATATATATGTATATATATACATATATATATATATGATGTGACACTACAGAAAAGGAGAAATGAAGTTGTTTACTTTCTCCCTCACTGTCATCTCAAAAGTTGTCTGAAGCATTAGCAGATGCTAACATTTCCTCAGCTAAGAGAGAAAATAGATATGGGAAATGGGGTACTAAAAATAAATAAATAAAACATTGTCACTCAGTGTTGGTGTGAAAGACTTTTAGAAGTTCCTCAATGTGAAGAAATTACCTCCTGTCACCTGTAAAAATTTCTCATGTGCAGATCCTCCGGGGGAAAAAAAACAAAAGAGCAAGCCTCGTTCCACTCCTATCCCATCATTCCAAGAGCATTTACAATCCACCCACGGTGTGCGTGACACCCTCTGACAGAATTTTCCCCAGCACGTGTGCCATTCTGCCAGGAGGTTTGGCAAGGACTCCACCAACTTCCTCCTCAGCTTCAACTCTTGCAGTTTAAAGAATGCTGATCTTTTCACTCTTGCCTTTCTTGTGACCTATTTACTATTTCCTGTATGCCAGGAAGAGACTTGATTTTGGAGTACAAAGTAATCTGTCAGCAGCAAGTCATAGTAAATGCTTTAGAATTTGAAATGAATTCAGTTCCCAGGAGTGACTAAGAGTAGCTTAGCATGATCACACATGAACTACCTGATCCCCTTCTCCAGGACCATGAGAATGATGCTCACAAACTCAAACAGGGATTCAAGATGAGCTTCTTGTGATCAAGATGCAAGGGGAAAAGTTGGTGTGATTCCAAATGAGAATTTGGATATGAAAAGGGAGGGAAGACATTGCTTCAGAAAGTAAATGCAAAACCTCTGAATCAGCCTCAGACACAGACAGAGCCAAGGGTTGGGGAAATGGACTGATTGGTGCTTCTGGGATTATCCCAACCCCTTCGGAGCCAGGCCTTCAGGGCTTCCACCTGGGAAGGCAGTGTCCACTAAACTGGACAACATTCACCATAATATCTACAGGCTGGGAAAGACTCTCAGAAGGTGGGAAGGTCCTCATTTTCTGGAGCACTGCCCACACCCCTCAATGTACAAGGTCCCAAGACGTCTTTTAGAAATCCAAGATTTTTTTCTGGTCTTATCTCTCATTCAACAATATGGACATATTGATTCAAGGGTCTTTCCCCAATATCCCATTCCTGAAGTAATGCCTTTTACTCCTTCTTCCCTATACCTGGCCCATCACTGTTGGTGGATGGTCATACCCTATTTATCATTCAAGACCTAATTCAAAGGCTACTTTTCTAGAGCAGTTTCCATAATAGGATGAAATAATGCTTTACTTTGAAATCCCATGGGACTTTGTTTTCCACACTGGTAGAGATTCAAGAAGGTGTGCCAGATGAATGAACCAACTGAAGTCTCCTTTGATTATCCCCACCCTCATTTCCCATATCCGTTGGTCACTAATTCTTTTACACACTTGGCTTCCAACTCATTTTCTTCTCTCCCACCATAGTTGCCCTGGCCTCTGGGCAGTTGCCCTGCTCAGAACTCCATTTCTGAATTAATGCCATAGTTTCCTAAAGCAGCCTCCTCACCCATCACAGAATCAGAGACTATGGTAATAATGATATGGAGACACCTATTCTCCATTTTGTTCCAGTTCTTGGTCCCCAAAAATAGAAAATATGATGGTGGACCAGTCTACTTTTCCTATAGGGCTGTTTTTAAAAGCAAACAAACAAAAACAGAAAAGATCATTTTGTATGAGCTAGATCTTAAGAGAAGACATAAATGAGAAAGAAGAATGATCATGGAGAGAAAATATAAAGAAAATGAAGTGAAGAGATTTTGGAGGGGGCAACAAGTATGAGTGTGAAATTTTAGAGAAACGGAAAAATTAAAATACCTATTTAACATTTATAATTCAGAATTATATCCTTCATAGATATAACACTTCCTCTCAAGCTGGGATTTGAACGCAGATCAGTCCAGACTTCTGGTCCATGAGGTTTCGCCATCATTTCTCTCTTCCATATTGTCCACAGAAAGAGAAAGATTGGAATTATCACTGCATACCTTACTGTTAAGCATCATGATAAGCCACACTTGTCCAATTTTATATACCTAGACCATAGTAGAATTGAAATTTCAACTCTGATCAACTTTATTCCAAAACCCAAACTCCTTTACTGTACTGCTTGGATTTCCATCTTAGCAACCTTGCTCTTCTCTGATCCCCTATACCCTTTTCCAGTCTTTCTTAGCATTACTAGAGGTAACTCTTTTTTCATGAAGCCTTTCCTAACTATTCTGCCTTTAAAATTATTTATTACTTACTGAGGTTTGTTACAACATTTCTGAAGTAAAGAATTATTAATCTCAACTTTGTGGATTCCTAGGACCCACTGATGGTCTTCAAGATATTTACCAAGCCCCAGAAATGATATGCAAAGTATTAGGTCTAGCCAACACAATATTGAAGGAGAAGAACAAAGTTGGAAGACTGACAGTACCAGATACTAAGACTTACTCTAAAACTTTAGTAATCAAGACAGTATGGCATTGGTAAAAGAATAGACAAATAGATCAATAGAACAAAATAGAAATTCCAGAAATAGGCTCACATAAATATGGTGAACTGATGATCTTTGACGAAGAGACAAAGGCAATACAATGGAAGAAAGATGGCCTTTTCAACAAATGGTGCAAAAAAAAAAAAAAAAAAAAAGACTAGGTATCTATATGGAAAAAAAAAAAAAAATCCAGGCAGACACCTTGCACTCTCCATAAAAATTAACTCAAAATGGATCATAGGCCTAAAAGCAAAACTACAAAACTTCTAGAAGATAACGTAGGAGAAAATCTAGATGACTTTGGGTGTAGCAATGACGATTAGAGATAACATCAAAGATACAGTCCATGGAAGAAATACTTGATGAGCTGGATTTCATTAAAATTGAAAACGTCTGCTCTGTGAAAGACAAGGTCAAGAGAGTGAGAAGACAAGCCAAAGACTGGGAGAAAACACTTGCAAAAAAATATATCTGATACAAGCTGTGCAGAACATGTGCAGAACTCTTAAAACTCAGCAATGAAACCACACACAAAAAATTAGAACCCAATTTAAAAAAAAATTAAAACCCAAAGACTAATAGATACAACACCAAAAAGATATATATATTATCTCAAAGAAGCATATGGAAAGATATGCCATCAGGAAAATGCAAAGTAGAACAATATTGAAATACCACTCCACACCTCTTAGAATGGCCTAAATCCAGAACACTGACAACACTAAATGTGGCAGAGGATGTGAAGCAACAAAGACTCCCATTCACTGCTGGTGGAAATGCAAAATGATAAAGCCAGTTTGGAAGACAGTTGGGTGGTTGATTATAAAACTAAACATGCTCTTACTACACAATCCAGCAACAATACTCCTTTAGTATCTACCCAAAGGAGTTGAAAACTTATACCATCAAAAACTTGCACACAGAAATTTACTCGTAACTGCCTAAATTTGGAAGTAACCAAGATGCCCTTCAATAAACTGTGGAGTACACTCAGACAATGGACTATTCTTCAGTACTAAAAAGAAATGAGCTAACAAGCCAGCCACACACACACACACACACACACACACACACACACACACACACACAAATGGAAGAGCCTTAAATACATAATATTAAGAGAAAGAAACCAATGTGAAAAGACTATGTATGATATGATTCCAACTCTCTGACCCTCTGGAAAAGATAAAACTATGGAAATAGTAAAAAGATCAGTGACTACCAAGGGTTGGAGGTGGTGGGAAGGGATAAATAGGGAAAGTACAGAGGATTTAGCGAGCTGTGAAATTACTCTGTGTAATGCTATAATGGTGGATGCATGTCATTAGACATTTATCCAAACCCATAGAAAGAACAATCCCAAGAGTGAGTCCTAATGACAACTATGGTCTTTGTATGACAATGAGTTATAAATGCAGGTTCACTGATTACAACAGACATCACTCTAGTGCCAATATTGATGGTCGGGAGGCCGTGTATATGTGGGGACAGTGAGTATATAGGAAAATTTTTGTACCTTCCTCTCAATTTTCTTATGAGTCTAAAACTAATAAAAAATTGTCTAAAAAAAAAAAAACAGAAAGAAAGAAAGGTTGGTTCTATGTGCATAGGTGCATATTTCTAAGGAAGCAGACCACGGTTTCCACCAGAGTCTTCAAGGACTCTGTAATTTCAAAAAGCTAAAAAACCTCTGCTTTGGAGATTTTCTATAAATCCTTGGGTTTGCTCTGAAGAAACTTGCATGTCCATATTTTTTTATTCATTTCCCTGAACTCACTACACAAAGGACTTTCAACCCACTGGAGTCTTTTCTTGGACACAAAATGGGCTCCAAATTGCCTGCTCTTGTTTCCTATGGGATGGATTCCAGGATTTCTCTTATTTGAGATGGTACTTTCCCAGCCTTGGCACTCCTTTCTTTCTTTCCTTTATCCTCTTCAGATAATCACACCGTGTTACTTGCGTGCTATTTGATTCCCCTTCCTTAGAAAATCTAACTGATCCCTTGTTCCCAGGCTCTTTATCTCAAGGCTTCCCTACAATGCCTGGCTGAGCAGGTAGTTTCCTGGTCCTGGGACCAAGCCAATCAGTTCTGGTGGCTTTCCTCTTTTTTCTTTTCTTCTCTATCTTTCCTTTCTTTTCTTTTCTTTTTTTCTTTCCTTTTTTTTTTAATCCCCAAAAGGAAAACTCAGACCAATTGGAAAAGATGATAAATGTGAACCGATTTTATTTCTGTCATCTATTTTCATCAATCCAGAGCTTCAAGTTAAAATATACAATTGATTTGGAGGGAAGAGAGTAAAATATTCAAATCCACAGTAAAATTTCAGTGTTGTGAGTGATTTTAGAATTCACTCACTCACCTCAACAAATAAGACAACTACACACCCAAGAATTTTGTCCACGTCTTAAAACTAAGCAGTTGCAGAGTCAAGAGATCCACCACCCCCGCCCCCGCCAAACCATTCTGCACCACCAACTTCAAGATACACACGTGTTGTTTTCTTGCTTAAAGTATCATTTCTCTAAATCTATCTACTAAAGCTTCTTAGCCATAAAACCAGAAACATGTGAATACACTGCATTGGAGTGATTTTCCTGGCTATATGCCTAAACTGAAGAATACAGATTAGATACTCAGACTGTGGTCGCACCCACTCTGAAAGATTTATGCTTCAGAAAGGAAGAAAGAAAGAGAAAGAGAGAGAGAGAAAGAAGGAAAGGGAGGAAGGGAGGGAGGGAGAAAGGAGGGGGAGAGAAGGAGGAAAAGAAAGACAGAGAGAAGGAGGGAGGGAGGAAGGAAGGATGGCAATAAAGACCAAAGTTGTGGACACATCTCAACCGTGCACAACTAAAGATTTGCAAACTGGTTTCAGGGTCAAGGTCAAGCAACTATTTGTGGGCTCAGCAATATGACCCCAGCCCCTCACTAAAGTATTAAATCTGCAAAGATAGCAGTGAGGCAGGAGGCTGGCAGCAGCTTGGGCTGGTTTTGCAGTTTCAGCAGCCCTCCAAATGTAAGGCAGAGGCTCTTCATTCAGCAGCTCTTTATCCTCAACTTTCTTCTCTAGGAAATGATCCATGCCAGAAGTTCTACCAATTCTGCCAAACACCTCTCTCTCCCAAAGGCAGCTTCCCCAGGACAGATGAAAAGATGAAACCACTGGCTAGTTTCTCATTTTACTCTTTGGGTCCCACCATGGAGTCCACATTCAAGAAAATGCTGACATGGAGTACTCTTATCCTGAGGTGTTGAGGATTAGATCTCCCTGGTGTTGTATGGATCTGGGCAAGAGAAATAGAGGACAGAAAGCAGGTTTGGGGAGAAAGGCTCTGACACTGGAGTTGAAATTGAGTGGATAAAGCAGGACAACGTGGGGGATATTCTAGCAAGAAGTGTGGAGGTCTTCAAAATAGCACTGGAGATGAAGGTGGGTATGTGAGGGATTACTTAGTTTCTCTTTGCTGTAGGTGAGATTATTTCTTCAAAAGTACAACTAAATTTTACCTCTCAGCTAACATAGTGATCAACTCTTCCACACTATTCAGAGCTCTGGTTATCTTCCATGAAATGTCTTTGTTTCCTAATACTTACATAGCACTTATGGACCTTATGGACCAGATCTTGTTCTAAGTTATTTTCAAATACTAACCAATAACATACAAAAGTTTTGTGCTAGGGGATTTCATATTTCTTTTTACTTATTCCAGTGTCTCTCAAAATTATATTTGGGAACTAATCATGCCAGAATCAGGGAATTCTTGCTAACAATGATGGTGTCTCAACCAATGATTATTATAACCATGCACTCATTAGTGCCTATTTTACAGATAAGGAAAATGAAACTCAGGGAAATTTGCATCTGGTCCAAGGTCATGTAGCAATGAAGTTCCAGGGCCAAGATCAAAACTTGCGTCCGACTGATTCTAAAGCTCATGCTCCTTCAGCAACAATAAAGAACAGAACTAAACCCTTAGGATGAGCATTGATACTATCCTGCTGTAATTTCAGCAATAAATCCTGTGCATCTACTTTGTGAAAGACACTTCAGAGGGGCACTGTCTTATCTCAAACCTCATACCTTTGGATCAATAAATTGCTGTGGGACAAAGGTGCCTGGTAATCCAGGATGTAACAGCTCCTGTGCCAGGACCAGGATATGACATGTGACTTAAATCCCAATACAACTGTTAAAAATAATAATAATAATAATAATAAGGTTTATTGGGAACCTTCCACATACTCACTCTGAGAACAAACGAAAGTCTTCTTTTGCCCAGGGTTTGAAGAAATTGGGACTCTTTTTTTTGGTTAAGTCACTAAAACTCTGAATTGGGAAAAAATAGTATTTTTCCAGCTCTATGCCTAGAACATTTACCCTTGACGAAATAGAATGATTTATTAGACATTCCCCCTAGAAACTGGCTGTCTTCTCCTAGGCACATCCTGTTATGTTGACCTTGGGACAACATTGACCCACTAGGAAGCAGAACAGGTAATCGTGAGAGACACTGCCATTTACCGGGTACTTGGCAGGCTATCTCTTAGTAAGAAAAGAGAAAGAAGGAAAGAAGG